>NW_027643262.1:0-4995 GCF_032717465.1 Coenobita brevimanus | reverse complement strand
CCACCTTTCACCTTCCTGCTTCTCAGAACAAGTTATGTAAATAAGCTCCTCCTCCACCTTTCACCTTCCATTGTCTTTTCAGAACAAGTTTATCATTGCCAAAAGGCAAAACTCATTCATCATACCTCTCACTTATTATGAAAGGTTACTTTAAACTAATTAATATTATTTAGAAATATGATATCCATCTCTTTAATTCTAAGTTATATCGAAAAAATAAGTAATTTCCTCTCTTATTTTTATTTCTTCCTATCCTTACTTATCTTACCTTTTCCTCTAGTTATATCGAAAAAATAAGTAATTTCCTCTCTTATTTTTATTTCTTCCTATCCTTACTTGTCTTACCTTTTCCTCTAGTTATATCGAAAAAATAAGTAATTTCCTCTCTTATTTTTATTTCTTCCTATCCTTACTTGTCTTACCTTTTCCTCTAGTTATATCGAAAAAATAAGTAATTTCCTCTCTTATTTTTATTATTTTTATTTCTTCCTATCCTTACTTGTCTTACCTTTTCCCTCCCTCCCTCTCTCTCTCTCTTTCTATATCCTCTTTAACGCCTCTTCCCCCTTTCTCCTTCCATTGTCTTTTCAGAACAAGTTTATCATTGCCAGGAGGCAAAACTCATGTGTCATGCCTCTCACATGTTATAAAAGAAAGGTTACTTGAAAGTAATTAATATTATTTAGAAATATGATATCCATATCTTTAATTCTAAGTTATATCGAAAAATAAGTAATTCTCTCTCTTATTTTTATTTCTTCCTATTTTTACTTCTCTTACCTATCCCTCCCTCTCTCTCTCTCTCTTTCTATATCCTCTTTAACTCCTCTTCCCCCTTTCACCTTCCATTGTCTTTTCAGAACAAGTTTATCATTGCCAGGAGGCAAAACTCATGCGTCATGCCTTTGTCCTCAGAAAAAATTATTTAGTAATTTATTGTCGTCGTAAACTCCAAATAAAGAACATCATATTACCATCCCTCTCACTTGTTATGAAAGAAAGGTTACTTGAAAGTATTTAATATTATTTAGAAATGTTGATAAAAATAGATTCCATAAATATAAAGAATATCTTTAATTCTAAGTAATATCGAAAAAATGAGTAATTCTCTCTTATTTTTATTTCTTCCTATCCTTACTTCTCTTACCTCTCCCTCCCTCCTTCTCTCTTTTAGAAATCGAAATAGAGGACCAAGAAATTGGAGAATCAATGGCAATCCTTTGTGTAGAATTATCAATTTTAGAAAAAATAATAAAAGAAATGAAATGAAAAATCCTTTTTTTTATTTACTTTATCTCTTTTCAGTTGTTATCGCTAATCTTTGTACCTATCTTCTGTCTTAGATAAATTGCTACTGGAGGAATTTTTATTTCCTCGAGAAATATTAGTTATTCCAGAGTCCTACTACTAACCCAGAGCCATCTTCTGCAACTAAGGTTACAACAATCCACAACCACATCATAAGCTTCCCTCCCGAAGGAATAGAAAAAAACTGGAAAAACAATATTATTTAATCAATTTTAATTTAAACATTTAGCAAAGATTGCAGCTGGAGATTTTAACTAAATATGCAAAAACATTACTCATATAACAAAATAAGCAATAACAATACTAACTTTGCAAACAAAGCAGAAAACTTGTCTAATTTAGATAAATAAGCAATTTTCCTATCTCGGCACGACATATATATATATATATATATATATATATATATATATATATATATATATATATATATATATATATTTACTTACATATCTTCCACTATGTCATCAAGTTCTCTCTATTATCGGGTGACTTCGACATATCATTCATTGCTGGTGTCATTGAAACTGAATGCAGCATCGACTTCTTCTTTGAAGGTAGTATCGATTTTTGCTTCCGTGTAACACTGACTTCTCTTTGCAGGTGACGTTGATTTCCCTATGCAAGTGATTTCCACTTCATTCCTTAGTGGAGTTTGGCTCTCTCTACACGGGACGTCAGCCTCTTTCTACGGGAGACGGGAACTTTCAATATCTGTTCACCTCGACACATCACGGCAGGTGACATCGACGTCAACATTTCCAGGTCGTTCTTTCTTTAACGTTAAATCTCTCTCCCTCTCTCTCTCTCTCTCTCTCTCTCTCTCTCTCTCTCTCTCTCAATATCGACTTCTGTTTCTTTGCAGGTGACATGATCTTTACCGCTCACACCGACTTGTCTTCCATTGCAAGTGACAGCAAATTCTTGTCTGCAGTTGCCAAAGACTCCATCTTCTGAAGTGGCATCGACTTCTAATCGTAGATGGCATCAGTTTCTGTATGTAGGTGACGTCCAGTTCTTTCTGCAAGTGACATCGACTTCGCCCTGTCGGTAACGCTGACAACATACCACAGGCACCTGCACCTTTTCTCTTCAGATGCCATCCGCTTCAGTTTAAAATTCACGTAAAATCACTCTCTGGGGATGACGTCGAGTTCACTCTTCATTCACCGTCGGTTCTCTCTGCAGGTGACGTAGACTTCTGTCTACATGTGACGTCGCCTTCTTTCGAGACGAGATGTCAACATCTCTCTGCACGTGACGCTGGATTCTCTCCCGGTGACGCTGACTCTTCTCAGCAAGTTACACAAACTTCTCTAAACTCGTAAAGTCAGCAGCTCACAGGAGGTGGTGTGACCTTCTTGCAAGGCATGTCCACTTCCTTCTGCAGGTGACGAAAAAATCTGCTTGCAGAATATCAACATATCACGACAGGTGACATTTAATTCAGTATTTTCAGGTAAGATTAACTTCTCTCTCTTCATTAACGACGAGCTTCTCTTTGTTCCTCTCTCTCTCTCTCTCTCTCTCTCTCTCTCTCTCTCTCTCTCTCTCTCAAGACTGACTTCTGTTTCTTTGCAGATGACATGATCTTTACCTCTCACTTCGACTTGTCTTCCATTGCAAGTGACGACAAATTCTTGTCTTCAGTTGCCAAAGTCTAAATCTTCTGAGGTGGCATCACCTTCTAATCGCAGATGTAATCAGCTTCTGTGTGCAGATGATGTCGAGTACTTTCTGCAAGTCACATCGATTTCTCTCTGCTGGTTTCTGATGATATCGACCGCTCACTGCAGGTGATGTTGAGTTCTCTCTACAACTATGGTATCATAGACTTCTTCCTGCAGGTGACTTCGACTTGTCTCTGCAGGTGACATCTCATTTTCTCGGGATGGGAAGCGGACTTTTCTCCGCCTTCCCTTTTCAAGTGACACCGCTTTATTTCTGCAGGTGACGTCAACAACACTCTGAAGGTGATACTGACTACTCTGTTTAGGGGACACCGACTACTCTCTGCAGTTGACGCCGACAACTCTCTGCAGGTGACGCCGACTGGCTCTGCAGGTGACGCTGACTACTCTCTTCAGGGGACACCAACTACTCTCTGCAGGTAAAGCGGACAACTCTCTGTAGGTAATGCCGACTACTCTCTCCAGGTAACACTAACCACTTTGCCGAGGTAACGTCAACTTCTCTTTGCAGGGATCACTCTAATCACTATCATCACTATTGTCATGATCACTATTAGTATTATTGTTCCAACCACTACTATGACTACTACTACTACTACTACTCCTAGGCTACTGTTTTATTATTATTATTTTTATTATTATTATTATTATTATTATTATCATTATTAGTATTATTATCATTATTAGTATTATTATCATTATTATTATTATTATTATTATATTATTATTATTATTATTATTATTATTATTATTATTATTATTTTTGAACTGTTGTTGTTGCTGTTAATTTAGTGGTAATATATTCATACCAGTATTTTCCATGACACATTTTCTTCATTGTTGGATTTTTGGCAGAGATTCATGGCTTTCGGGCGGTTTTTAGGTACATAGTTTATGTGTATCCGGGCGGTGTTTAGTTCCATTTTCTGGCGGGTGGTTGTTAGTCTGCCAAAGCTATATAAGGCCCGGCCGAAGCTTCCACGAGCAGTTCGGGTGGAGCAGCAGGCAGAGCAACATGTCCTTCCCAGCCTGCCAGGCCCACCACAGGGACCCACACATCCTCCACACCCCCCACTACTCCTTCCCCACCCACCACCACCTAGGGGCAGGTCAAGTGGTACATCTTCAGGCCAGGTTATGCCATCGGCTTCTCTCTACAATGGACGTCAACTACTCTCTGCGGATGACGTCGGGTTTTCACTTCATATATCGTCGGTTCTCTCTGCAGGTGACGTCCACTTCTGTCTGCAGGAAACGTCACCTTCTCTCTAAACGACACGTCGACATCTCTGCACGTGATGTCGGCTTCTCTCCTGGTGGCGCCAGCATCATTTACAAGTAACACAAACTCCTCTATGCAGGTAACGTTAACAGCTCTCAAGAGGCGGTGTGACCTTCTTCCTGCAAGGAATGTCCACTTCTTTCTGCAGGTGAGGCACAGCTCTATGTTCAGATAATAACAAAATATCACACGTAACACAAAATGCAATATTTTCAGGAAAGTTTGACTCCTCTCTTTGTATTAACGTCCACTTCCTCTCCTTTGGTCTCTCTCTCTCTCTCTCTCTCTCTGTATATATATATATATATATATATATATATATATATATATATAAATATATATATATATATGACTCTACCTCCATGCTTTTCACTAAGTCATCAAGTTCTCCCTCTTTTCAGGTGACGTCGACTCTTTCCTTGCAGGTGTTATTTAAATTGCAGGCGGAATTGACTTCTTCTTTGAAGGTGGTACCGAATTTTGTTTGCTAAATAACATGGCTTCTCTTTGCAGGTGACGCTGATTTCTCTATGCAAGTGATTTCCACTTCATGCCGTAGTGCAGTTTGGCTCTCTCTACACGTGACGTCAGCCTCTCTCTACAGGCGACGGGAAATTCTGTTTGCTGTTCACCTCGACATATCACGGCAGGTGACAACGACGTCAACATTTTCAGGTAAGGTTGCCTTCCATCTTTTCTTTACCGTTAAATCAATCT
>NW_027643261.1:0-24990 GCF_032717465.1 Coenobita brevimanus | reverse complement strand
TGTCAAGTTGTGGGAAAGTGTAATCAGACCGAAAAGGTTGCACCTCTAGTTCCCATTCCTCCTTTTGAGGCGCCTTTCACCCGTGTGTTGGTGGATATTGTGGGCCCTCTTCCTAAGACTTCTTCAGGATTTTCTTATGTGTTGACCATGATTGATATGGCTACTCGTTATCCTGAAGCCATTCCACTTAGAAATATCTCAGCAAAGAACGTGGTTAAGGAAATGTTAGGGTTTTTCACAAAGTTTGGTCTGCCCAAGGAGGTACAGTCCGACCGGGGAAGTAATTTCATGTCAAATGTTTTCAAGCAGTCTCTGAAAGAGTTGGGCATCTCCCAGATCACGTCTTCAGCTTACCATCCCCAGACCCAAGGAGCGTTGGAGAGATACCATCAAACACTCAAATCGATGCTCAAGAAATACTGTTTGGAACATCAGAAAGACTGGGATAAAGGTCTTCCATTCGTTGTGTTTGCTGCAAGAGAATCTCCAAATGAATCACTGGGCTTCTCACCTTTTGAACTACTGTTTGGCCATGAAGTAAGAGGACCCCTTAAGCTACTCAAGGAATGCTGGCTGTCGGAGGAAGATGACGTCAACCTGCTGGAGTATGTGATGAATTTCAAAGAACGGCTGTCCACTGCTTTACAGCTGGCGAGAGAGAATTTAGGAGCTGCTCAGGAGAAGATGAAGACTTGGTATGATAAGAAGTCCAGGTTACGCCACTTTCAGCCAGGAGATCAGGTTTTGATTCTGCTACCAGTTCATGGGCAACCTCTTCAAGCCAAGTTTAGTGGCCCTTATTTCGTGGAGAAGAAACTCAGTGATGTCAACTATGTCATCGCCACACCAGATCGTAGAAAGAGCAAGCAACTATGTCACATCAACATGCTAAAGTTATATCACAGGCGGGACGAAAATAATCCAGTCTGCACTGTAGCTGTTCCACCCGAGTCTGCAAGTGAAGCTCTCCCATGCAGTATGAGCCTGAGTGATAGTTTGGGGAAGAATCCTGATATCATGAATGATCTCCAGACTAAGCTTTCTCATCTACCACCCAAGGAAAGGCAGGAGTTTTCGGCATTACTGCAGGAGTACCCGCAAGTGTTCCGTGCCACTCCAGGAAGAACCACTGTGTTGATGCATGATGTCGATGTTGGAGACGCAAAGCCAATTAAATTGCCTCCTTACCGTGTGAACCCAGTGAAAGTTCCTCTCATCCAGAAGGAGCTTGGCTACCTGTTGGACCACAAGATGATTGAGCCCTGTCAGAGCGAGTGGAGTTCTCCTGTCACTCTAGTCCCTAAGCCAGGTGGGTCACAGAGGCTTTGCATCGACTACAGACGTGTTAATCAGATAACCAAAACAGACACTTACCCTCTCCCTCGTGTGGAAGATTGCATAGACAAGATCGGAAAGGCTAGGTACATAAGTAAGTTTGATTTGTTAAAGGGATACTGGCAAGTACCTATGACTGAACGTGCTAGGGAGATCTCATGTTTTGTAACATTAGGAAAGGCTTTTGCATGTTCAGTAATGCCGTATGGTATGAAGAATGCACCAGCCACATTTCAGAAGCTCATGAATGTTGTAACAGAGGGTTTGGCAGGGTGTGTTGTTTATATTGATGATGTATTAATCTTCAGTGACAACTGGAAAGATCACCTATGCCATGTCAGTAAATTTCTTGACCGTTTAGTTCATGCTAATCTTGTAGCTAATTTATCAAAGTGTGAGTTTGGTCAAGCTAAAGTTCAGTACCTTGGGTATGTAATTGGTGATGGACATGTTGCACCACCAGGAGCTAAGGTTCAGGTTATAAGTGATCTTCCCAGACCTAAAAGTAGGAAAGAGCTACAAAGATTTTTGGGAATGGTAGGTTATTACAGGAGATTTGTTCTTAACTTTTCTATTCTTGTATCACCACTTACAGACCTACTGAAAAAGGGAGTTGAATTTGTCTGGACCGATAACTGTGAATCCTCTTTCAACAAACTTAAAGCTATTCTATTAAGTCAGCCAGTGCTCGCTACTCCAAATTTTGCTAAGCCTTTTAAGATGGCTGTTGATGCAAGTGATACAGGAGCTGGGGCTGTTTTGCTGCAAGAGGATGATCAGGGTATTGAACATCCTGTATCTTATTACAGTAAGAAGTTCACTCCACCTCAAAAGAACTACTCAACTATTGAGAAAGAGCTTTTGGCCTTGATTTTGGATTTACAGCATTTTTCATTTTATTTGTGTTCTGGTTTTGACCCCATAGTCATTTATACCGATCATAACCCACTGAAATTCCTTAGTAAGTTTAAAGATAAAAATCAGAGATTGACAAGATGGAGTCTACTTCTTCAGGAGTATTCATTAGACATACAACATGTCAAGGGGAAAGAAAATGTTATTGCAGATTGCTTATCTAGACTTTAGACAGATTGTTTTAGAGTAATAAGAAATTTCCTTTGTAAATTTCTTTTTCTTTGTGGGGAGGTGTTACATAGCCTATGATTTCATCATCCTTTGTGTAATTTTAACGCACAGTATGCTGCATGTTTGATCACGAGCGTGTTCTGCCTCAGTCCCCCCTTCTACCGTTATAGTAGAGTAAGTCGTTCTCTCTGTTGTCCAGAGCGGGATTGTCAACTCTATGTCCCCATGGCTTCATTTGCGCGTCCTTATTACAAGTTGTATCAAGCTCTCCTGGCTCCTATATAATGAGCTCAGTCTCTGCATCATTGCCACTTAGATCTGCTCCTCATTTTGTTCACATCTCTGTCCTCCCCTGTACAGATATTATTATTGTGAGTGCTCAAGAAGTCTCCAACCATCTAGCAGCTGTGTGTAATTTGAGTATAACTGTTGTTGCATTTTTTCTTGTACTGTATAGCATAAGTTTAATTTGTAGGCCTAGTGAAGTTTTTGTAATTCGTGTGGGGTTCTTTATGTCAGTCATTTTTGATAATAGTTTGTATCTGTAATTATTTATCTGGCATTCACTGAGTATTATCTGGTATCTCATTTTATCAGGGCTGACTTAGATAAAATTTACTCTTGCTAATTTCGTGTTAATAGAGGCTATTGCAGTTAACCATATATTTAACCTGTTTTTGCCATTACATTATCCTTATGAGTCCTGAATGTTTTGTTGTTAATTTAAGCATTAAACTTTAACTTGTAATTTTACCTAACTCTTTTGTTTTGAACCTGGAACTTTACGGGACAGTAGTGACTCTTCGTATTCTCACTTAAAGTGTACATTATCTTTCTCTGTTCCGTAACATAAATTTGGCGACCTCATATCAGGATATTCAGGATATTATCATAAGGATATTGTTTGATATTTTGTGACTGTGATATATTCATGATGGCTACTATTTCTACACTTGATGAAGCCAAAGATTTTTTGTCAAATGTGCAAACAGTGTGTGATATAGAAAACAGAACAAAGAATGAACTTAAGCTTGTTGCTCAACAATTGGGAATTGCAGTTCACTCTCATCATTCTAAAGATCAAATTGTTGGCATGATTAATAAAAGCTTGTTTAATGTAACTCCTCCAAATGAGCAAACGCAGATTGAATTAGCTAAGTTACAGCTAGCTCTGCAGGAGGCTAAGGCTAAGGAGGCGGAGTCTCGTGTTAAGGAAGCAAATGCTCGTATTGAAGAGGCACAGGTACAGGCTCAGGCACAAATTGAACTTGCCAGGATTCAGGCAGACCATGAGTATCGCATGAAACAAGGTGGAACTGGATCATCTAGCTCTGATGATTTTGATGTGGCTAAAAATGTTAAACTTGTCCCTCCTTTTAATGAATCTGATTTAACAAAGTATTTTCAGTTGTTTGAGAGGGTAGCTACAGGTTTTAATTGGCCTAAGGAGTATTGGCCAGTACTCCTTCAAACTGTTCTCACCGGTAAAGCTCAAGTAACTTATGCATCTTTGCCTCAGGATCAGTCTGATAATTATGATGTAGTTAAGAGCTTGATTCTTAAGGCCTATGAGCTTGTTCCTGAAGCCTATAGAGTAAAATTTAGGACAACTTACAAGCAAGATAAGCAATCCCATGTTGAGTATGCAAAAATCAAAGAAGATTTGTTGGAGCAGTGGTTAAATTCTAAGAATGTGGATTCTGATTTTGACAAATTTAAGCAGATGATTTTGCTGGAGGACTTCAAAAGGTGTATTTATAAAGATGTAAGCCTATATCTTGATGAGAAAAGAATAGATAATTTGTCTGATGCTGCAGTTTTAGCTGATGAGTATGTTCTCACTCACAAGAGATATTCTAGAGAAAAAGGGAAAGCTGAGAGTAAGTACGTTGCCTCTACTCAGAGTACAGGTAACAGGAAAGAGAATAAAGATGATGTTTCTCAGGAAGTAAATACCAGCTTCACCTCTAGATTTCAGAAAAGTAAATGTACTTATTGTAGTAAGCTTGGTCATACTACGGAGAGATGTTTCAGGAGACAGCGTGATGTGAACAAAAAGGAGTCTTTAAATATTCAGTCAATTGGTCTAGTGTCCACTCTTGAGAGTTCCCAGAATTCTTTAACTGAGTTAACTGAACCTGCTTTGAGGGGTAACTTAAATTCTCATGATGGAGCTCCTCTTTTGAGCAGTAACGTGGGTGACACTCTCAAGAGTTCATGTGCTAATTTCCTGTCTGATGGTTTTGTCAGTCCTCTGGACAGTAATGACAGGAAATCAGTTCAAATATATCGTGATACAGGTGCTTGCCAATCCCTTATGCTGACCAGTGTTCTAGGCTCTAATTTTAATTCCTCTGATGAAACTGTAATCTTACAAGGTGTAGGGAATAATTACTTCTCTGTTCCTCTGTGCAGAGTGAATTTAGAGTCTGGTTTTGTTAATGGTTCTGTTATGGTTGGGTTGGTTGAGACACTCCCAATGTCAGGTGTAACTTTCTTACTTGGAAATGATATTGGTGGAAGTCAAGTGTGTCCAGCTCCTCAGTTGTCTAGTGAGCCAGTGGCTGTGTCCCAGGATTGTGATGTCCCTGATGTGTTCCCTGCATGTGCTGTCACTAGGGCTAAGTCTAAAGTTACTGGTGATTTAGAGGATAATGATGATGATGATGTTATCCTAGCTGACACTTTTCTTGCTAATTTGGACCACTCACCAGATGAGGCAGTACCCCGTAGTGTTGATAATTTGTCTCGTCAAGAGTTGGTTGAGTTGCAGGTTGCTGACCCTGAGTTGAAAGGTCTAGCTAACTCTGCTTACAGTGAAGAAGAGTCAGCCGGTGCTTCTACTTGTTATTATGTAAAGTCAGGAGTACTTATGAGGAAGTGGAGACCCCCAACAGCATCAGCCGACTGTGAATGGGAGGTTGTACATCAAGTTGTCATCCCTCGTGTTTGTAGGCAGGATATCATTAGAGTGGCTCATGATTCCAGTTTGGCAGGACACCTTGGAGTGAGGAAGACTGTGGCACGCATTTTGAAACACTTCTACTGGCCAGGTATCTTCAGGGATGTTTCCTGGTATTGTAAGTCTTGTCACACCTGTCAAGTTGTGGGAAAGTGTAATCAGACCGAAAAGGTTGCACCTCTAGTTCCCATTCCTCCTTTTGAGGCGCCTTTCACCCGTGTGTTGGTGGATATTGTGGGCCCTCTTCCTAAGACTTCTTCAGGATTTTCTTATGTGTTGACCATGATTGATATGGCTACTCGTTATCCTGAAGCCATTCCACTTAGAAATATCTCAGCAAAGAACGTGGTTAAGGAAATGTTAGGGTTTTTCACAAAGTTTGGTCTGCCCAAGGAGGTACAGTCCGACCGGGGAAGTAATTTCATGTCAAATGTTTTCAAGCAGTCTCTGAAAGAGTTGGGCATCTCCCAGATCACGTCTTCAGCTTACCATCCCCAGACCCAAGGAGCGTTGGAGAGATACCATCAAACACTCAAATCGATGCTCAAGAAATACTGTTTGGAACATCAGAAAGACTGGGATAAAGGTCTTCCATTCGTTGTGTTTGCTGCAAGAGAATCTCCAAATGAATCACTGGGCTTCTCACCTTTTGAACTACTGTTTGGCCATGAAGTAAGAGGACCCCTTAAGCTACTCAAGGAATGCTGGCTGTCGGAGGAAGATGACGTCAACCTGCTGGAGTATGTGATGAATTTCAAAGAACGGCTGTCCACTGCTTTACAGCTGGCGAGAGAGAATTTAGGAGCTGCTCAGGAGAAGATGAAGACTTGGTATGATAAGAAGTCCAGGTTACGCCACTTTCAGCCAGGAGATCAGGTTTTGATTCTGCTACCAGTTCATGGGCAACCTCTTCAAGCCAAGTTTAGTGGCCCTTATTTCGTGGAGAAGAAACTCAGTGATGTCAACTATGTCATCGCCACACCAGATCGTAGAAAGAGCAAGCAACTATGTCACATCAACATGCTAAAGTTATATCACAGGCGGGACGAAAATAATCCAGTCTGCACTGTAGCTGTTCCACCCGAGTCTGCAAGTGAAGCTCTCCCATGCAGTATGAGCCTGAGTGATAGTTTGGGGAAGAATCCTGATATCATGAATGATCTCCAGACTAAGCTTTCTCATCTACCACCCAAGGAAAGGCAGGAGTTTTCGGCATTACTGCAGGAGTACCCGCAAGTGTTCCGTGCCACTCCAGGAAGAACCACTGTGTTGATGCATGATGTCGATGTTGGAGACGCAAAGCCAATTAAATTGCCTCCTTACCGTGTGAACCCAGTGAAAGTTCCTCTCATCCAGAAGGAGCTTGGCTACCTGTTGGACCACAAGATGATTGAGCCCTGTCAGAGCGAGTGGAGTTCTCCTGTCACTCTAGTCCCTAAGCCAGGTGGGTCACAGAGGCTTTGCATCGACTACAGACGTGTTAATCAGATAACCAAAACAGACACTTACCCTCTCCCTCGTGTGGAAGATTGCATAGACAAGATCGGAAAGGCTAGGTACATAAGTAAGTTTGATTTGTTAAAGGGATACTGGCAAGTACCTATGACTGAACGTGCTAGGGAGATCTCATGTTTTGTAACATTAGGAAAGGCTTTTGCATGTTCAGTAATGCCGTATGGTATGAAGAATGCACCAGCCACATTTCAGAAGCTCATGAATGTTGTAACAGAGGGTTTGGCAGGGTGTGTTGTTTATATTGATGATGTATTAATCTTCAGTGACAACTGGAAAGATCACCTATGCCATGTCAGTAAATTTCTTGACCGTTTAGTTCATGCTAATCTTGTAGCTAATTTATCAAAGTGTGAGTTTGGTCAAGCTAAAGTTCAGTACCTTGGGTATGTAATTGGTGATGGACATGTTGCACCACCAGGAGCTAAGGTTCAGGTTATAAGTGATCTTCCCAGACCTAAAAGTAGGAAAGAGCTACAAAGATTTTTGGGAATGGTAGGTTATTACAGGAGATTTGTTCTTAACTTTTCTATTCTTGTATCACCACTTACAGACCTACTGAAAAAGGGAGTTGAATTTGTCTGGACCGATAACTGTGAATCCTCTTTCAACAAACTTAAAGCTATTCTATTAAGTCAGCCAGTGCTCGCTACTCCAAATTTTGCTAAGCCTTTTAAGATGGCTGTTGATGCAAGTGATACAGGAGCTGGGGCTGTTTTGCTGCAAGAGGATGATCAGGGTATTGAACATCCTGTATCTTATTACAGTAAGAAGTTCACTCCACCTCAAAAGAACTACTCAACTATTGAGAAAGAGCTTTTGGCCTTGATTTTGGATTTACAGCATTTTTCATTTTATTTGTGTTCTGGTTTTGACCCCATAGTCATTTATACCGATCATAACCCACTGAAATTCCTTAGTAAGTTTAAAGATAAAAATCAGAGATTGACAAGATGGAGTCTACTTCTTCAGGAGTATTCATTAGACATACAACATGTCAAGGGGAAAGAAAATGTTATTGCAGATTGCTTATCTAGACTTTAGACAGATTGTTTTAGAGTAATAAGAAATTTCCTTTGTAAATTTCTTTTTCTTTGTGGGGAGGTGTTACATAGCCTATGATTTCATCATCCTTTGTGTAATTTTAACGCACAGTATGCTGCATGTTTGATCACGAGCGTGTTCTGCCTCAGTCCCCCCTTCTACCGTTATAGTAGAGTAAGTCGTTCTCTCTGTTGTCCAGAGCGGGATTGTCAACTCTATGTCCCCATGGCTTCATTTGCGCGTCCTTATTACAAGTTGTATCAAGCTCTCCTGGCTCCTATATAATGAGCTCAGTCTCTGCATCATTGCCACTTAGATCTGCTCCTCATTTTGTTCACATCTCTGTCCTCCCCTGTACAGATATTATTATTGTGAGTGCTCAAGAAGTCTCCAACCATCTAGCAGCTGTGTGTAATTTGAGTATAACTGTTGTTGCATTTTTTCTTGTACTGTATAGCATAAGTTTAATTTGTAGGCCTAGTGAAGTTTTTGTAATTCGTGTGGGGTTCTTTATGTCAGTCATTTTTGATAATAGTTTGTATCTGTAATTATTTATCTGGCATTCACTGAGTATTATCTGGTATCTCATTTTATCAGGGCTGACTTAGATAAAATTTACTCTTGCTAATTTCGTGTTAATAGAGGCTATTGCAGTTAACCATATATTTAACCTGTTTTTGCCATTACATTATCCTTATGAGTCCTGAATGTTTTGTTGTTAATTTAAGCATTAAACTTTAACTTGTAATTTTACCTAACTCTTTTGTTTTGAACCTGGAACTTTACGGGACAGTAGTGACTCTTCGTATTCTCACTTAAAGTGTACATTATCTTTCTCTGTTCCGTAACATAAATTTGGCGACCTCATATCAGGATATTCAGGATATTATCATAAGGATATTGTTTGATATTTTGTGACTGTGATATATTCATGATGGCTACTATTTCTACACTTGATGAAGCCAAAGATTTTTTGTCAAATGTGCAAACAGTGTGTGATATAGAAAACAGAACAAAGAATGAACTTAAGCTTGTTGCTCAACAATTGGGAATTGCAGTTCACTCTCATCATTCTAAAGATCAAATTGTTGGCATGATTAATAAAAGCTTGTTTAATGTAACTCCTCCAAATGAGCAAACGCAGATTGAATTAGCTAAGTTACAGCTAGCTCTGCAGGAGGCTAAGGCTAAGGAGGCGGAGTCTCGTGTTAAGGAAGCAAATGCTCGTATTGAAGAGGCACAGGTACAGGCTCAGGCACAAATTGAACTTGCCAGGATTCAGGCAGACCATGAGTATCGCATGAAACAAGGTGGAACTGGATCATCTAGCTCTGATGATTTTGATGTGGCTAAAAATGTTAAACTTGTCCCTCCTTTTAATGAATCTGATTTAACAAAGTATTTTCAGTTGTTTGAGAGGGTAGCTACAGGTTTTAATTGGCCTAAGGAGTATTGGCCAGTACTCCTTCAAACTGTTCTCACCGGTAAAGCTCAAGTAACTTATGCATCTTTGCCTCAGGATCAGTCTGATAATTATGATGTAGTTAAGAGCTTGATTCTTAAGGCCTATGAGCTTGTTCCTGAAGCCTATAGAGTAAAATTTAGGACAACTTACAAGCAAGATAAGCAATCCCATGTTGAGTATGCAAAAATCAAAGAAGATTTGTTGGAGCAGTGGTTAAATTCTAAGAATGTGGATTCTGATTTTGACAAATTTAAGCAGATGATTTTGCTGGAGGACTTCAAAAGGTGTATTTATAAAGATGTAAGCCTATATCTTGATGAGAAAAGAATAGATAATTTGTCTGATGCTGCAGTTTTAGCTGATGAGTATGTTCTCACTCACAAGAGATATTCTAGAGAAAAAGGGAAAGCTGAGAGTAAGTACGTTGCCTCTACTCAGAGTACAGGTAACAGGAAAGAGAATAAAGATGATGTTTCTCAGGAAGTAAATACCAGCTTCACCTCTAGATTTCAGAAAAGTAAATGTACTTATTGTAGTAAGCTTGGTCATACTACGGAGAGATGTTTCAGGAGACAGCGTGATGTGAACAAAAAGGAGTCTTTAAATATTCAGTCAATTGGTCTAGTGTCCACTCTTGAGAGTTCCCAGAATTCTTTAACTGAGTTAACTGAACCTGCTTTGAGGGGTAACTTAAATTCTCATGATGGAGCTCCTCTTTTGAGCAGTAACGTGGGTGACACTCTCAAGAGTTCATGTGCTAATTTCCTGTCTGATGGTTTTGTCAGTCCTCTGGACAGTAATGACAGGAAATCAGTTCAAATATATCGTGATACAGGTGCTTGCCAATCCCTTATGCTGACCAGTGTTCTAGGCTCTAATTTTAATTCCTCTGATGAAACTGTAATCTTACAAGGTGTAGGGAATAATTACTTCTCTGTTCCTCTGTGCAGAGTGAATTTAGAGTCTGGTTTTGTTAATGGTTCTGTTATGGTTGGGTTGGTTGAGACACTCCCAATGTCAGGTGTAACTTTCTTACTTGGAAATGATATTGGTGGAAGTCAAGTGTGTCCAGCTCCTCAGTTGTCTAGTGAGCCAGTGGCTGTGTCCCAGGATTGTGATGTCCCTGATGTGTTCCCTGCATGTGCTGTCACTAGGGCTAAGTCTAAAGTTACTGGTGATTTAGAGGATAATGATGATGATGATGTTATCCTAGCTGACACTTTTCTTGCTAATTTGGACCACTCACCAGATGAGGCAGTACCCCGTAGTGTTGATAATTTGTCTCGTCAAGAGTTGGTTGAGTTGCAGGTTGCTGACCCTGAGTTGAAAGGTCTAGCTAACTCTGCTTACAGTGAAGAAGAGTCAGCCGGTGCTTCTACTTGTTATTATGTAAAGTCAGGAGTACTTATGAGGAAGTGGAGACCCCCAACAGCATCAGCCGACTGTGAATGGGAGGTTGTACATCAAGTTGTCATCCCTCGTGTTTGTAGGCAGGATATCATTCGAGTGGCTCATGATTCCAGTTTGGCAGGACACCTTGGAGTGAGGAAGACTGTGGCACGCATTTTGAAACACTTCTACTGGCCAGGTATCTTCAGGGATGTTTCCTGGTATTGTAAGTCTTGTCACACCTGTCAAGTTGTGGGAAAGTGTAATCAGACCGAAAAGGTTGCACCTCTAGTTCCCATTCCTCCTTTTGAGGCGCCTTTCACCCGTGTGTTGGTGGATATTGTGGGCCCTCTTCCTAAGACTTCTTCAGGATTTTCTTATGTGTTGACCATGATTGATATGGCTACTCGTTATCCTGAAGCCATTCCACTTAGAAACATCTCAGCAAAGAACGTGGTTAAGGAAATGCTAGGGTTCTTCACAAAGTTTGGTCTGCCCAAGGAGGTACAGTCCGACCGGGAAGTAATTTCATGTCAAATGTTTTCAAGCAGTCTCTGAAAGAGTTGGGCATCTCCCAGATCACGTCTTCAGCTTACCATCCCCAGACCCAAGGAGCGTTGGAGAGATACCATCAAACACTCAAATCGATGCTCAAGAAATACTGTTTGGAACATCAGAAAGACTGGGATAAAGGTCTTCCATTCGTTGTGTTTGCTGCAAGAGAATCTCCAAATGAATCACTGGGCTTCTCACCTTTTGAACTACTGTTTGGCCATGAAGTAAGAGGACCCCTTAAGCTACTCAAGGAATGCTGGCTGTCGGAGGAAGATGACGTCAACCTGCTGGAGTATGTGATGAATTTCAAAGAACGGCTGTCCACTGCTTTACAGCTGGCGAGAGAGAATTTAGGAGCTGCTCAGGAGAAGATGAAGACTTGGTATGATAAGAAGTCCAGGTTACGCCACTTTCAGCCAGGAGATCAGGTTTTGATTCTGCTACCAGTTCATGGGCAACCTCTTCAAGCCAAGTTTAGTGGCCCTTATTTCGTGGAGAAGAAACTCAGTGATGTCAACTATGTCATCGCCACACCAGATCGTAGAAAGAGCAAGCAACTATGTCACATCAACATGCTAAAGTTATATCACAGGCGGGACGAAAATAATCCAGTCTGCACTGTAGCTGTTCCACCCGAGTCTGCAAGTGAAGCTCTCCCATGCAGTATGAGCCTGAGTGATAGTTTGGGGAAGAATCCTGATATCATGAATGATCTCCAGACTAAGCTTTCTCATCTACCACCCAAGGAAAGGCAGGAGTTTTCGGCATTACTGCAGGAGTACCCGCAAGTGTTCCGTGCCACTCCAGGAAGAACCACTGTGTTGATGCATGATGTCGATGTTGGAGACGCAAAGCCAATTAAATTGCCTCCTTACCGTGTGAACCCAGTGAAAGTTCCTCTCATCCAGAAGGAGCTTGGCTACCTGTTGGACCACAAGATGATTGAGCCCTGTCAGAGCGAGTGGAGTTCTCCTGTCACTCTAGTCCCTAAGCCAGGTGGGTCACAGAGGCTTTGCATCGACTACAGACGTGTTAATCAGATAACCAAAACAGACACTTACCCTCTCCCTCGTGTGGAAGATTGCATAGACAAGATCGGAAAGGCTAGGTACATAAGTAAGTTTGATTTGTTAAAGGGATACTGGCAAGTACCTATGACTGAACGTGCTAGGGAGATCTCATGTTTTGTAACATTAGGAAAGGCTTTTGCATGTTCAGTAATGCCGTATGGTATGAAGAATGCACCAGCCACATTTCAGAAGCTCATGAATGTTGTAACAGAGGGTTTGGCAGGGTGTGTTGTTTATATTGATGATGTATTAATCTTCAGTGACAACTGGAAAGATCACCTATGCCATGTCAGTAAATTTCTTGACCGTTTAGTTCATGCTAATCTTGTAGCTAATTTATCAAAGTGTGAGTTTGGTCAAGCTAAAGTTCAGTACCTTGGGTATGTAATTGGTGATGGACATGTTGCACCACCAGGAGCTAAGGTTCAGGTTATAAGTGATCTTCCCAGACCTAAAAGTAGGAAAGAGCTACAAAGATTTTTGGGAATGGTAGGTTATTACAGGAGATTTGTTCTTAACTTTTCTATTCTTGTATCACCACTTACAGACCTACTGAAAAAGGGAGTTGAATTTGTCTGGACCGATAACTGTGAATCCTCTTTCAACAAACTTAAAGCTATTCTATTAAGTCAGCCAGTGCTCGCTACTCCAAATTTTGCTAAGCCTTTTAAGATGGCTGTTGATGCAAGTGATACAGGAGCTGGGGCTGTTTTGCTGCAAGAGGATGATCAGGGTATTGAACATCCTGTATCTTATTACAGTAAGAAGTTCACTCCACCTCAAAAGAACTACTCAACTATTGAGAAAGAGCTTTTGGCCTTGATTTTGGGTTTACAGCATTTTTCATTTTATTTGTGTTCTGGTTTTGACCCCATAGTCATTTATACCGATCATAACCCACTGAAATTCCTTAGTAAGTTTAAAGATAAAAATCAGAGATTGACAAGATGGAGTCTACTTCTTCAGGAGTATTCATTAGACATACAACATGTCAAGGGGAAAGAAAATGTTATTGCAGATTGCTTATCCAGACTTTAGACAGATTGTTTTAGAGTAATAAGAAATTTCCTTTGTAAATTTCTTTTTTCTTTGTGGGGAGGTGTTACATAGCCTATGATTTCATCATCCTTTGTGTAATTTTAACGCACAGTATGCTGCATGTTTGATCACGAGCGTGTTCTGCCTCAGTCCCCCCTTCTACCGTTATAGTAGAGTAAGTCGTTCTCTCTGTTGTCCAGAGCGGGATTGTCAACTCTATGTCCCCATGGCTTCATTTGCGCGTCCTTATTACAAGTTGTATCAAGCTCTCCTGGCTCCTATATAATGAGCTCAGTCTCTGCATCATTGCCACTTAGATCTGCTCCTCATTTTGTTCACATCTCTGTCCTCCCCTGTACAGATATTATTATTGTGAGTGCTCAAGAAGTCTCCAACCATCTAGCAGCTGTGTGTAATTTGAGTATAACTGTTGTTGCATTTTTTCTTGTACTGTATAGCATAAGTTTAATTTGTAGGCCTAGTGAAGTTTTTGTAATTCATGTGGGGTTCTTTATGTCAGTCATTTTTGATAATAGTTTGTATCTGTAATTATTTATCTGGCATTCACTGAGTATTATCTGGTATCTCATTTTATCAGGGCTGACTTAGATAAAATTTACTCTTGCTAATTTCGTGTTAATAGAGGCTATTGCAGTTAACCATATATTTAACCTGTTTTTGCCATTACATTATCCTTATGAGTCCTGAATGTTTTGTTGTTAATTTAAGCATTAAACTTTAACTTGTAATTTTACCTAACTCTTTTGTTTTGAACCTGGAACTTTACGGGACAGTAGTGACTCTTCGTATTCTCACTTAAAGTGTACGTTATCTTTCTCTGTTCCGTAACAATATATATATACGTATGTATGTATGTATGTATGAGAACACTTACCATATACCATTATTTCAAGCATTTTTCTTTTCTGACGCTCAGGAAGAAAGAAAATCCCAAAACCGAATAAAAACAAATGCTATAAAACACAAGATGCTAACAAACGTAAACAACTTAGAAGGGGAGGTGCCGGTTTTGTTGACCTCTGACCCACCTCACCTCACTTGCGTCGAATTGGCCAATTTCCGATTTGGTCGCTTCTGTCGCTGTATTAGTCTAGTAGCTGCTGTTGCTTCAGAATTATCAGCTTTCTTCTCATTCTACTGCATTAAAGTAGCATGTTCTCTTCACTCTGTTGTGGAAAAATAACCGGGTTTCTTTTTCTGTGGCAGAGTAAACTGCCTTTTCATCTTGTTGTTGTAGAAGAACCAGTTTTCATACTCATTCTCGTTGCAAATTCTGCTCTGTTTACTTTTTCAGTAATGGCTGAAAGTTTCGCTCTTGTTTTAACTTTTATTATTCTATAGATGTCACTCTTATTGGTCTTGCTTAAGGTTTTCAGGGTGTAACATGATGGTTGACACTCCGTATCTTTGCTGTTATGGCCAGTTGCAATGGTTCATTCTGCTAGTTATTTTTATGCAGATGAAGCTCAAGGTCCTGCTGGTACCAACTCTCATCACTGCTAGAATATGAGTTGGTAAATCATCATGCAGTTGCAGTAATGGATAATATAGTTTATGTGCAGTCGTGGCCATAAATAATCACCTATCGTCCTGTACCTCGTGCCTCAGCTGGCTCGTTTATGCGAGGCAAGTCACACTGGAGTAAGACGGGCTGAGAGGGAGGGACCACAGAGAGAAAGGAAGGTGGGTGGGGGGAAGAACGATGGTGCTTGGGTGGAGTGAGGGAGGGGAGGGAGGGTAGGTAGGGAAGAGAGAGAGAAATGCTAAGTTGTGGTCACATAATTTGTCTATTTTCTTTCATTCAGGGCATCATATAAAGGAGTTACTGTTCGGTAGATAAAGCTGCATTACACCTTGTATAGCGGCGTCAGATAACAAGCTTTAGATAGGTGGTGATATCAAGGGTTGGCTTGTGGAAAATATACTGACGTGACAGATCAAACATTAGTGCGGAGCCAGATATTTATGTTTATCCGTGTATTTTGACTTCAGACGGAGAAGGGAATCTGGATGGCTTTGACTTCCGCTATGTTTGTGTAAGAAACGTCCTCTACCCTTACTGTAATTAATTTTCGGAACGAAATATTATTTGCAACCTTTGACATAGCTGTGTCCACAGTAAATATGATCACCCTCTCGGTATACACTCCATCTATACAGTCACCATCATGTCAATTCAATAATTATTAAAAGACATCACTCTATGAAAAGGCTGTTTAAAGTAATTGTGCATAAAATGCAAATAAATTTGATGTCTGTGCTCATGGGTGGATATGGTGACTGTACTCTCATAATCTGTTAGAGGGAAAATGAAACAAAATCCTACCCAAACTCCCAAATTATATATCTGTCAATATTTAGCGACACTGGTCAAGCCACAGCAATCAGGAATGCCTTGGTAAGTAGTTCAGTGGCCTCATACCTTAAAAACCTCATGCAGGCTTCGCGGCACCGGGGAAACAATGTTGTTGATGGTTTGCTGGTTTCGTCTGATTAGCTCCCACTCATCCTTGGTGTACTGGAGGAGGCGGGCCCGTCCTTGATGTGGCTTTTCTGACCTTCTCCCTTGCTTTTTTATTTACTGTTTTTCTTACTTTAGTTATTTTCTTGGTGAGTTATCTTTATTATGGGCTGTTTTTACTGTAAGTATAAATTCTTCAGTACCAGTGGTAGAAACTATTGTCAACCAGTCTTGTAGTTTCTGTAGTGGTTGTGGATGGTGTTGCTACGTTTCCTGCGGTTATTATGTGGAAATTAAGTTAAGTAAAAATGACGGTCAGAACACAAGAGCAGCGTATCAGGCCATAAGAAGTTAACTGGGACTGAAAAGAGAAGGAAGGAAATGTCCGTACGACTGTACGAGATAGAAATGGTAACTTGATGACTAAAGATTTGGATATAAAAGGAAGGTGGAAAGACCATTTGAATCTGTTCTAAAGAGATCAATCCCAGCTGATGAGGACACTTTGCCAGCCGCGAGAGATTTGCAGATAGAAACAGGGGATATAACTTTGGAAGAGGTAGCAAAATCTATAAAGGAATTAAAGAATTTTAAGGCCCCAGGAGAGGATGGAATATTTTCTGAAATGCTTAAGGTGGAAAATGATGAGTTGATGAATGCGCTTTTGAAACTTTTTAATGTGGCTTGGGATAATGGTGGAATTCCAATAGAGTGGAAATATGGAGTGATTATAAAAATACCAAAAGAAGGAGATTTAAGTGTGTGTGGCAATTGGAGGGGGATAACTTTGACGCCTGTAGTTGCAAATGTCTTTTCCAAAATCTTGTTGAACAGAATAGAGCCAGTAATTGACAAAATTTTAAGAGAAGAACAAGCAGGATTTAGAAAGGGTCGAGGTTGTAATGATCAGATTTTTATTGCAAGGCATCTAATGCAACAAGCTAATGAGATGAAAATGCCACTTAGTATGTGTTTTGTGGATTTTGAAAAAGCGTTTGATAGTGTTTCACGTGGAATTATGTTGAAAATAATGAGATTCTATGGTATACCAGAAAAGTTTGTGAATATTATTAGAAGCCTGCATGAAAGTACTTTTTGTAAGGTAATGGTGGGTGGTTCTCTGAGTGATCTATTTGAAGTTAGGTCAGGAGTGATTCAAAGAGGAGTTCTTTCGCCTTTGCGGTTTGTTTTGGTTATGGATTATGTTATGAGAGAGTTTGTAAGGAGAACAGGTGCAGGAATTAACTGGAAAGAAAATAAGAAGCTGATGGATTTGGACTATGCTGATGATATTGTACTGATTTGCGGAAGTATATACGAGATCCAATGGGTGCTTGATTGTCTGGTGGAGGAAGGAGAAAAAGTGGGATTGGTGATAAACTGTGGAAACATTGAAATTATTAACATGAATGTGGAGAACGAAATCGATTGTGTAATTAGGAATAATGTGGTGAATAATGTAGAAAATTTTAAATATCTGAGAACGATTACATCATCTAATGGATCATTAAACAATGAAATAGAGGAGAGGATTAGACAGGCTTGGCGAGCTGTTGGAATATTGAAATTTGTTTGGAATAATAATATGCTTTCGGTATATACTAAATAAAAATTTACTAGTCCACGGCTAGACCAATTTTACTTTATGGGCATGAGTCATGGTACAGTACAATTGCAACAGGTCAGAAAGTATTAGAATTTGAGAATAAAATACTGAGAAGGATTCTTGGGGTAAAGTAGCAAGACAGAGTTACAAATGAAAGAGTTTCGGATATTATGAGAGTGGAACCAGTTAATGAATATGTGAGACTGTCCCGCTGGAAATGGCTTGGGCGCAAATATAGAAAAGAAGACAGTTTAATACAGGATGTGCCAGAGTGGACTTCTAGAGGAAGAGGAGGCAGACGTAGGCCGAGGGAAACCTGGTTGATGACAATGAAAAGAGAAACAGGAGAGGAGTGTTGGTGGGGCCTGAAGGAAATGGCAAGAGACAAATATCGGTGGACAGTGTTCATCGAGGCCCAATGCATCCCGTGGGAAATGTCTGATTGATAAAAAGCGTCGTTAATAATGAATACACTCGGACAACCAATCAGCTGCCAGCTTTCAGAAGATTAAGGCTCGTCTCTTCCCAGATTAGTTCAAATAGGCTATAATGTCCCGATGTAAATGCCACATCATCGAAGTGGTGGCATATGTACCTCAAGTGAGTGATAACCTAGGATACAGTCAGTGGGTCCTAGTAGTAATGGTAGTAGTAGTAGTAGTAGCGAACTAAGATATCAAAGCAATATCTGCCCTCCTTCCCCTGTTTTATATTCCCTATAACTTTAGGATGCTGATCCCGCTAAAAATAATGGTGGAAAATTTTATACAGAGGAAGACATTATCAAAACACCAGACTAATTGATCTGAGAAGTTTCGTTAAAATCCTTGGGGTCATTTTCCCCTATTTCTAATCGATTTTATTGTAGGAAGGAGGGCCACCCCCCCCCCTTTCTCATAATCACTGGGGGGAGGGAGGGCCAGGCTTTACAAATAACGCATTAGGAATGAGATTCCATTTTACAACATGTACTAAGATATCAAAACAATACCTGTCCTTCTTTCACTATTTCCTATAATTTTTAAGCTGGTAAGGAGGGGTGATCCCACTAGAAATCATGACTAGAAAATTGCTTATAGTGGAAGATCTTCGTAGCAAAAAGCCGAACTCATCTGCAGAGTTTCATTCAAATCCATCAAATAGTGGCAGGAATTAAGGCACAGGAAAACAGACAAACAAGCAGACAGACACACGTACAGGTTGAATCTCGCGCAGCGGTAGGCTATAGAACGAGTTGCCGAAAATGAAAGCATCCTGTTTTGCTGGACTGATTAAGATAAACTGTCTCCGGACTCAACATACAAACACGATGGCAAGATTTTTACTTTTAATCAAGCTCCCTGTAGTCAGTTTCATCAAATTAATTCCCTTTTCTTCGGTTTCGTATTTTGTATTGTATTCATGCTGCCACCTGACAATAAATTTAAACTTACGAAGGACCTGTAGGTTACTAATAAACGTGAAGAGAAAACCTGTATTTTTACACAGGTAATTTCTCTGATACTAATAAACGTGTTAACACAGACAATATTTAACCCTACCAGTTGTGTCTTCAAGTTAGTAAAGTCACGTGATTGTAGCAAAAATAAAATCATAAGTGATGGGACTGAAGGGGTTAAGATGGGATCTCTAGTTGTGAAGTGGTAAAGGAAGGTTATATGTAATTCCTTCACTTTCAAAAGTCTCTCCCAGCTTAATAAAATCTTCTAGAGAATGAAATATGTTTTAAGTTGAATAAAATCGTCTTGAAGCAAGAATTAAGTACATATTAGAAAGCATGTCTTAGGTCAGTGGTTGATTTGGAAGTAAACCTAGTCTTACTTGTACAGTCGGAAGCAATATTTCGCCCAGTATTTCACCTCTTGTACTTGGGTCTTTCTCTGTTAGGTACTATTCCTCAGCTGATAGAGGAGGGAAAGGGTATGTCTCTTTTTCAGTAGATGCAGAAGTTCACTTAACATTTCATTTCTCCTGCTTTTCTTTTACATTTGAGAGCTAATTGTTATCATTCTCTGTCCATAGATACAAAAGTTCACATAATATTTCACCTAATCTGATTGGTATTTCCCTCTTCTGGCTAATATTTTTAAGGTGAGCGAAACTTGGCATGTTCATTTATCCATAGGTATAGCTGATCCTTGCTGATGCAATGCGTCAAAAAGGAAAGTGCAGGACATGCGCAAAGTGTGAGCTTGAACCTGTGGAATAGTAAGTCAAGCTTTGTACATGACCATATTTTTCTGTTTTGCTCATGTTCCTTGTTCTTTTCTTTCTTTTAAGACGGCTTTTGCTTCTCCCTTGACCCCTTTAAACTAATGACGTATTTATACATAACATTCTTGCTGGCACCAAAAAAATTTTACTCAACCCTAATGACCTATGTCTGAAGATCGTCAGTTTCGGGTCCTGCGAAGTAAAGTCTTAATGCTGACGGTCGTAGACAGACTGAATAGGCAATATAAACATATACAGAATATATATATATATATATATATATATATATATATATATATATATATATATATATATATATATATATATATATATATATGAATAATCCTTCCAAGATCCAACGTGATAGAGTCAAAGGCATGTCCGGGACTTGGTTTTGACTGGGACTTGAGAAAAATGCCCATGGACAGGCACTTATAGACCCCAGCCCAACCCAACCCAACCTAACTTTGAAAGCCACCTAAATAACTCCCTGCCGGACACGCACAGCTCCTATTTAAGACCTTATGCACACAAATAGGGGACAGAAACCATGAAATGAACGAAAAGGAACCAGAGAAATTTGAAGTGGCCGTCACGAAATTAACCCGCCTCCTCTAAGGCTCTGACAATGGTGAAGGCTCACTTGAAGCACATACAGTAATCCAGTACTGTGCTGCACCTAATTTTTTGCACTGTGAGTTATATTTGTTTAACACTGCACATTCCGTTCTTACTTGTGCCACGCCAATTGCAGCACGCCAGTGTTGCACTCTGCAATGAATCATCTGCATTCTGAATTCTAACTTCTTAATACTGCATAACATTGTAAAGTCCCTTGTGGTCTAGTGGCGAGGTATTGTAGTTTATTCACTGATTATTCACAAAAATGAGCACATAGCGCAGCCATCGCAACGAGTTTGCAGTCATGACGATAGGTAGGTAGGTGGGAACTGGGAAGGATACAGAGGCATACTCTGCGCCAAAACACAGCTGTTTGTCACCGCGCGGCAAGTTTAAAGTAGGGGTGAACATACTGTGTATCGGCTTTTTTTTTTTTTTTTTTTTTTTGGTGTCCAAGGATCCCAGCTCAAAATGTCTGGGACTTGGGGTGCTGGGACTGGGAGATCCGGGTTTTAAAGGGATTACTGTATATATATATATATATATATATATATATATATATATATATATATATATATATATATATAATGTATTTTCCATAATTTTCTTATTTTCCTTCTTTTATGAGGGGTAACCTTTTTATCTTTGATGGTCGATACTGCGGTACCCATTAGACATATGAGAGTGAAATATACATTTATAGGTGTGTAAATTCAAGCTTTTGAACTGTTGAGGAAACTTGAAAAATCAGACCTGAAACGCAGTGGGCGGGGGGGGGGGGAATAATTGTCATAAATGACTTTGTGTCATAAAATACTTTGTGGTTCTTTGTGCTTGAGTTGTAGTTGAGTTATATATATATTTTAGACTTGTGGTCGAGCGGCATTTATATCTTGTAGTAGCTTCCCCATTTGTCATGTAGTGACAGGAGAGGTAAAGAATAGTATGGGACTATTTTTATTTGTCTTGGAAATATTAACAAGTCTCTCACAAGGAACAAAGTATAAGTCCCGGGTAGCTACCTCCCTGTCTCGCTATCTGTCTCTCTCTCTCTAATTGCCAAGCCCTTCTCCTGTGACCTGTCTCTAGGATCGCTTGTCCCCTTCTGTCTTGTCTGTTCTGTGGCTAATCTCCCTCTCCGCTCTCTTTCCTAAATTCTGGTGTAGCAGGGGTGTGTCACATGTGTTCCTCGTGGATGGAAAGTTCTCGCAGCCTGTGTGTGAGCATGTGTGTATGTGTGTATATGGCCACTAGACGCTGTCGTGTGCCTATCAAGCATTCCTCGCGTCAGAGTGTGTAAGCATGTTTAGCACTGCTCGATTCTCGCAGACACAACACCTCTCATCATCTGACTCCCTGCTTCTATCTATCTATTTATCTATCTATCTATTATGATGTGTAAATATAATATGTAGTCCTACCACATTGCTCGGCCGCGTTAAAATGGCGTACCATCGACATTTAATAGTCATAATATATTAATACATACTATATACACAATATAATGAACTTATAAGCTAATTAAGTGAAATACATAATATTGTAAAAGTAACATAATTGTATGAATATTGTATACATATATTATTCATAGTAAATAGTGATTATTCAGTAATATTACATTTTAAATAAGTTGTATACATATTTGAATAAATGCAATGGTTGTTGCATAACACTTTGTAAGACATGCATGTACAACAGACGTACGCATATAATTGTGCAATGGTAATACTGCTAGGTTATACATTACATAGAGTTATCACTTTAGTAATGTCTAATATTTCACCTAATTTGTATGATGATACTGGTAATACAGAATTGTGCTATAATTGTATGACATAATATTGTACTAACATTGTGGTACTACATAACTGTAACATTTTATGAATTGTTACAAAATATTGTGTTAATGCATAATTGTGTTGGCCTTATAATTGTAGTTACATTTGTTAATGCAACTCTTACATAAGTGTCTTGGCCTTATAATTGTAGTTAAAGTTACATAAAAGTTACATCTTGTTAATGCAACTATTAATTGGCAAAGTGTAACATAACGCAATCGTTTGTCGTTACATAATTGTTACATATTGTTTGTAGTTACATAATTGTAGTTAAAGTTACATAAAAGTTACATCTTGTTAATGCAACTGTTACATAATTGGCAAAGTATAACATAATGCAATCGTTTGTCGTTACATAATTGTTACATATCGTTTGTAGGTACATAATTGTAGTTAGTGTAACATAATGCAATCGTTTGTCGTTACATAATTGTTACATAATTATAATATGGAGTTACGGAATTGTAATAACTGCAGTCCTAACATATGCTGCGGTCGATGATAATGATGATGTGTCGTGCCACTTGTTTGTGGAGACAACAATTTGCTTTTTTGTTTGTAGTTTATGTGGTATTTTGGCATATGTAGTAACACTTACACTTATTTTCATTTGTTTGTTATGTGATCTTACTCTATTTCTCTTTTTTCTTTCTTACTTTTTCTTTCTTTCTTTCTTTCATTTTTTTTTTTTTTTTGTATGTATTGATTTTCTATAGTTTGTTTTTCTTCGCTTGTGTACGCTTTTTCCATGTTGTTCATGGTTGCATAATTGCTGACTAATTTCCTTGAGATACTTTTTTAAAGTTTAGTTTATATTGCACAGATACTACTGAAAATGATAATATATAGTCCCATATTTTGTTATTTTATTTAAAAAATATATACACTATATACAGTATTAACTATACACACTGACCAATTGTTCACCTGTACCTATCGTGGGTAATATGTGTCTCAGCACTGTGTGGAAATCATTGTCTTCACAATTGTGTTGAAGATGTTCACTCTTGCTAACGTCATTTGTGTTGGCCATTTTTTTTTTTCTTCTGGTTTTCCTTGTAACTTAGTTTATCTGTTTCCACTAGGTAGCTTTAAGTAATAAATGTTTAATACAGTTCTTTTAATCGCTCACTGAGTAACTGTGATGGTATATTTTCTTTATTACTTTGTAGACGTAATAATGTATAGTTGTATGTATGAAACACGTATTTTATGTAGGTATAAATGGTAACACTCGTTGGTAGTAAATAAATGTTATAATAAATGAATGAGTATATACAGTGTAGAATATTTATTGTTGGTGATTATTTAACGTTTGAGTTATGCAGATAACTGAAGTAAGTATATATGTGTATTTAAGCTGTAACTATACAGCACGTTTTATATGTTTGTGCAGAAGCTTACTGTCTATCACTGTGTATTGTATGAATGAAGTAACTATGTAACTCACTAATTTTTACCGTGGTGGGAATGGTGTGAGTGGTGGTGCAGGTGGTGTGTTGACTGACGTGGCGTCTGTTCAGCAAGCACGCATGATGACCTCAACTTCCCACACTGGTAGCTGTGTTGAGTGAATGAGTAGCAATGAGTAACTTGAGTGAAGATGAGTGAGTAAGATGAGTTATGAGTCGTGTCTCACTCTTCGTTTGTTTGTTCCGTTTTTCTATGTCGATGTTTTCTCGGTCCTTTTCTCTAGTGATTTACTCGTTGTGGGATGAAGACTGCCGCTACTTGTAGGTGCGTGTAGAAGATTATACAGACGACGTAGAGTTGTTAATTGTAGTTGATTGTAGATGGTTGTAGTTCGCTGATTCGTCGTAGAAATTGCAAGATCGTATCAAGGCGTCGTGTGATCTCTTGACCTCTGCATCAGCATGATGATCTGGGAGACGGAGGGGGCTGGTTGGAGAGAAGCGTCAGGAGCTGGTTGTGTTGTTGGTTGAGAGAGAGATATTCTTGTTTTCAATCTTGATATTTTGTAGGAATTTAATGTTGATTCGTAGACGAGGTTCGTATACGTTCACTGCTACCAAATGTCATAAATGACTTTGTCTCGGGGAATATTAACAAGTCTCTCACACGGAACAAAGTATAAGTCCCGGGTAGCTACCTCCCTGTCTCGCTATCTGTCTCTCTCTCTCTAATTGCCAAGCCATTCTCCTGTGACCTGTCTCTAGGATCGCTTGTCCCCTTCTGTCTTGCCTGTTCTGTGGCTAATCTCCCTCTCCGCTCTCTTTCCTAAATTCTGGTGTAGCAGGGGTGTGTCACATGTGTTCCTCGTGGATGGAAAGTTCTCGCAGCCTGTGTGTGAGCATGTATGTATGTGTGTATATGGCCACTAGACGCTGTCGTGTGCCTATCAAGCATTCCTCGCGTCAGAGTGTGTAAGCATGTTTAGCACTGCTCGATTCTCGCAGACACAACACCTCTCATCATCTGACTCCCTGCTTCTATCTATCTATTTATCTATCTATCTATTATGATTTGTAAATATAATATGTAGTCCTACCACATAATCAGGGTGGGAGATTTGGGACCTTTACCTGACAACTGCAGCATTAGGTTTCTTGGTCCTCCCCAAGGACCAATTTTTGCTCATATGAAATGAAAGAGTTCATGGAAAAGTATAGGAAAACAAATATGGGTTCATTATTTACCTTATTCAGCTGTGGTGAAGTAATGAGGCCATTCCTTGTCTACAAGTCCCCCATGCGCAAAAAAACAGGAAAAGAATTGCAAAAATTATTTTTGCTCCTATGAAATGAAAGAGTAC
>NW_027643260.1:0-24990 GCF_032717465.1 Coenobita brevimanus | reverse complement strand
ACACATACCGTCTAGTCAGTCTCTCATTCCCCATCATCTATATGGCCAAACTATCTCAAAGTATTTCTTCTAATAGCACCACAGAACTTTTTTACTTCCTCATTTGTATATCTGTCTGTCCATAAAACTCCACACATTCCTCAATTCATTTCCACGGCTCTCACTCTTGTGTCCTTCCAGCAGGATCCAGGCCTCACTTCCATGCTTCCCTACTCCTTATCACAGCTTTCAGTGATTCAGCAACATTTCTACCCTGTTGTACCCATTCAAGCAATTCCTTCCATCCTTACTCAGCACACTACTTAAGTACTTGGATGCACTCTCATTCTCTTGTTTCCTCACCATCCAGCCTTACTGTGTATATTGTGACTTCTTTTCCCTCAAGACCATAGCTTGACTCATATATACATTCTCTTTTAGATTCCATTTCCTACATACATCCCCAGACTCATTCACCAAGCATTGCAGTTCACATTCATCCTCACAATACAGTATCATCAGCAAGCAATAGTTCCGGAAGTTTCCACTCCTTACCCTCTCTTATTAGACACTCCAGTATATTCACATCCCTGCCTATTATCTCTTTTATAACATCCATCATATACAAATTGAACTACCACAGAGACATGACATGCAGAAACATGACACAAGGTGACATGACACACAGAAGCATGGCACAAGGTATGACAGAGAGGCATGACACAAACATGACACAAGGAGGCATGAGATTCTTGTCCTTATGCAGATTCATTTCCCATACCTCATTGGCAGAATAAGATAGTACTGTGGCCCAACATCCTTTCCATAGCACTTCTTCATGACTAGCAACATATTATAGTCTTGTTTCAACTAGCATTTACACAGGAAAAATGGTAATTTAATCCCCAGTTAAACAGAGCATAATTGAATAAAGTCTTCAAAATACCTGCATCCCCCATACCTGCAGAGTGAGCCAACACCATCAGATATATATGGGCAGCCCTGTATTATGGTTTAGTAAATTGTGGGCTGCTGTTGCTGTGCTCCTGTATTCCTCTGAACCAGTATAGTGTCAACTGCAGCAATTTTGCTGATACAGTATTTACTCCCAGACTAAATAAAACAGTTATTTGTAGCTTATCTGTGTGTGCTGATCATATAGCTTCTTGAATGAGATGTGGCTAAATGAGCTGAGAAATTTTGCTAAGGATATATGCATGTCATTTTCCAAAGTAGACTGCTGAAAGATGCACACGCATGTCAGAAAAAGATTATTAGAGAATAATCTTTGTTGTGAGAAAGAGGCCCCATATTGCCTCATTTCTTGGATTACATTTCAGTATTTAGTTTCTCCAGCATTGACTCTAATGTTTTAGTTAAAATGAATCTGGGACCACCACAACAGCTGGTATCATCAGCCCAAAAGATCGTAAATGAATGTGGCAAATAAAAGGACTTTGCAAAAGCCATAGTGCTTTTTTACCACACAATAAAAAGTGGTGTTTTGCATATATTTCCTGAAGTATTGATTTTGGTTATATTTGTATGCCTATTTTCATGTAATGATGTGTTACTTTTGCATTATTATTATTATTATTATTGCCATGTCATAGTGATATACTGCACAGTCAGCCACAGGAAAAAATATGCTGAAAAAAAATATGTACTCTAGTCCTTGCTTGGAAGATTTTACGTGGCAACAGGTCAGCTATGAAATTGTTTTCCTCACTCTATATTTCCCCCTGCCTATGACCTCCAGTCTTTTAAATGCAATGTGTGCAGGAATTTCAGAATTAACAGATCTTGACATTGGCTTTCTTTTGTGTATTATTTCATGTAGCCTTCAGTTCCTCCTTCTCTGCATTAAAAAGAAAAATGTATTGCCCTAAATAGCACTGAGAATTTAAAACTAACAAGCATCCTTAGTTAACAGCCATTTATGTCAAAGATTAATGAGCATCTTGAGTTGTATTGCTTTATTTATATCCAGGAATAACAGTCGTATTGAGTCGATTCCCTTCATTTATGTCAGAGATTTAAAAAAATTTTCCCTGCATATATACGAACATTTGTTGCTAATATGGTTTATTTATTTATTTATTTTTTCCTCCCGTGGCTGACTTTATGTTTATATATTGATGTGGGTATTTTTTGGTGCTTGTTTATTTCTGTTGATTTATTCTATAGCCAGTTTACTTTCACCTGACATACATTCTTAACCTCTTGCTTGGATTATGGCCAAGTGTAGTCAGACTGGAGTGTTAATTTGAATAGTAACCAAGGAGTCTCAGACCTACTACTTCACTAAGGCTTATAAGAATTTATGTAGCCACAGAGATTCATAACATTTTACCTTGGATTATGGCCAAGTGTAGTCAGACTTAGTTAATTTGAATAGTAACCAAGGAGACTCATCCCTGCCTCATCACCAAGGCCTATTGAATTTTATACCCCAATGATTTAGTACTGAAGTTATAAAAGTTGCCTTGTTTTGTCAGATGAAAATAAACTGGCTGTAGTTATGTATGTGTTGAATGGTAATATGTTATCTTTATATATCTATTCTTATTTGTAACTGTGGGAAAATGTGCCCATTTTATGTCATCTTTAGGTGTTTAAAATGTCATAACTATATCATATGAGAAGATCCTAAGGTGCCTAATAGACTTAATTATTTTCATATACTGTTTCATATCACACAGTCATTTGCCATATTTTCCTAAGCATGTACAAGAACTAATTTGCCTGTCAGGTCCCTATCGTCTATTAACCCATGGCATCTCAGAAATCAGCACTGTTATGTGATGAGCAGATTATTTTGTGCAGTATGCAGTATTAAGTTAGGCAGACTATGTTGTTTAAAGTAAGCTCTGTAACGTCACGCAATTGTTTATACATTTTAAGAATTACTATCATTATGCTTATTCTTAGGCTATGCTGTCGATATTTCTCCTACATTGTTGCGTTTTCTTTGTCTGTGTATCGTTTGGGTGTTTGTGGTGGTGTTGGTGTCTTGGATTAGGTTGTGGTTGTAATTTATTCGAGAGAGAGAAATACTTAAATGACAGTGATTTAATATTGGTGTTGGAATGAGCAAGGTGATGTCCCCATGGTTGTGTGTGTGTGTGTAAGATACTGGAATTTGAATGGTGAGTGAATGAGTGTCAGAGTCATTTCAGTGGGATTGCAGTTGGCTAGTTTCTCCCTCTTACAGGGGTCCTCCTTGCTTTGTGGGGCCTGTACCTGTCATCCATATGTTAAAAAAAAAAAAAGAAAAGAAAAAAAAAAGGATTGCTTGAAAAGAGAAAAAAATGGTTACGATGATGATTGGTTACTAAGATGATGATGGTGATGAGGAGGCTTAGTCCACTTCACAAGGCATGGCACTGATAGGTCTCCCACTTTAAAGCTTGTTCATTCTTTGTTCCTTGTTCACTGGAAATAAAATTGAGAGAGAGAAAGAGAAATTGGGAGAGAAACCTTGGCTTAGTGCTAAAAATCATTACAAGCCTCTGACCCTCCCATCACCTGTAGTGAGAGTGTTTCCCCCCACCTTCCCTTAACATAAAAATTAATTCTTATATCTTATTCCTTTGTCAATACATGATAAACCTATTAGGTCAAAATTATGCTGTTTTAAGGAATATTTACTGTGTATATCTTGGCTTGTAATTCCACTTGATTGACTACAGATATCCTGGCAGTGCCAAAGATGTATGTTGAAGGATTGTTTGTTGTGGTAGTGTGGTGTGGTGTGGAAGGAGGCCTTACACTGTGGTACATGTGGTGAGTGTTTTGTGGTAGTGTGGTGTGATAGTGTGTGTGGTGCATGTGTGTGTTGTGGTGTGGGAGGAGCCATTAAACTGTGGGCATAGTGTATTGTCTGTAAGATGTATATTGCGTTGGCATTAAAGTAGAGAAAGATGATTGTGTTGAAGTCTGGTTATACTCATTTCACTGTAACTTGGCACAAATTTTAATGTTTTTTGCAGCTTTTAACATATCCGACTGGCAGAACCAAAATATTACGGAGCTGCATTCTTTCCATAGCTTTTCATCGTGACAGGCATCATATTTTAATGCTTTTTACCGTTTTCTTACAACTCAGCATTCATGAGAAAGCATAAGCCATTTTTAAACCAAGTTAAAGAGAGAGAGTATAGATGTAATTGTTTATCTCTGGGTGTGGTTGTTTGAAGGGTGAGTGTCTCGTGATGGTTTTTAAAGGCTTCTGTTGTGTACTTAGGTAGTAGCTATGTACCGTCTGAAATAGGGGAAATAAAGTTAGAAAAAAAAAAAGAAAGTGGATGACGGCCACAGCCACTGGCGGACTGCACTTAGGCTGCTGGTATTGCAGATGGTCGGAGCCAGTGACCTGTACTGTGAACTTCCATATGCTTTTCACAGCACAGTTCCTTTGGAATGGGGACCGTTTTAAGGGCATAGGAAAGAAAATATGTATCCTTGTGAAATTTAGTGTTGGGTATAGGATGAGAGATGTTTTTGAAGCACTCTGTGTAGTGTAAGGTTTGATTACATGCTTTCTGTAGCATTTTTTCATAACAAGCATCATATTTTAGTACATATATACTATGCTTACAACTCAGCATCTGTGAGAGAGCACAAGGCATTTTTAGACAAAGTTAAAGTAAAAAGAAGGCGAGAAAATAAGTGTATTTATGTTTCTCTGGGTATGGTTGTTTCTGAAGGGTGGGTGTCTGGTGATGGTTTTTGAAGGTTCGTGTTTGGCTGAAGACTTTTGGATAGCTGTAGTGGCCTTGTGTGTATAGGTAGTAGCTATGTACAGTCTGAAATAATAAAGTATATGTTTATTTATTTAAAAAAAAAAAAAAAAAAAAAAAAAGGAAGAAGGTTGACGGCCACAGCCATCGGCGGACTGCAAATATCGCAGGTGGTCGGGGCCGATGACCTGTACTGTGAAATTGCATATATTTTCACAGCACAGTTCCTTCTGAATGGGGGCCGTTTTAGGGGGGAGAAAAAAAATGTATCAAATATATCTTTGTGAAATTTAGTGCTGGGTGTAGGATGAGAACAGATGTTTTTGAAGCACTCGTGTAGGTTTTGAATGGGTGTAGTTGCTGGGTAGTGAGTGTATACAGTAGCTGAAACAAGTATCTGTGCAGGAGGGGGTCAATGTTCCCATAAATCTGAATGTAACAAGTGATATCTCAGGAGGGTTGATATACATGATCTCACCCACCTCTCTTTAGTGTTACCGTACAAGAATCGTATTACATTTGATTACTGTCTCTCGGTATAGGGAGACAGTTTTTATCACAGATAATATTTGGTGTACATAGTCCATCTGTCTGTAATCAGGCACCATGATCCCATAAGGGGTGGTCATTTGTGTTTGAGTTGGTTATTTTACAGGGAGAGGCACTAACCCCCTGCCAAGAACTTGTCCACACGCAGGGAACACATATGGTTGGGTTATATGGTTACCACTCAGCGTTGTAAATAGTTTCCTGGCTAACAGGAAACCTTTAGGCTTGTCACTCAGTGTAAAGCCACCTGAAAAGAAAGAGGAGTAATGAAAAGTGACAGAATGGATTTATATAGCCCTGGAGTTAATGCATACAAACTGCCTTGACACTGAATGCCACATAATAATTGAACCATAAGATTATTATTCAGGAACCTGATTTATAAAACATCCCACTGCCATAGCTCTGACAGGACCATCTATCTATCTATCTATTGCCAGACGCCTTAATCCCGTAAGGGGTGGCCACAAACAAATCGCCTTCCTGTCACCCTGTCCCCTGCAAATTCATTGCCCTGCTCCCAGTTCACACACCCCTCTCTAATATACCTCTCCACTCCATCCCTCCATCTCATCCTTGGCCTCCCCCTCCCTCTTCCCCTCTCCATCTCACATACACTCTCCTCGTCAGTCTCTCACTCGCCATCCTCTCCACATGGCCAGGACCAGCTTGTGGCAATATCAGATTTCACAGTATTAACACTTAATTTAGGATGCCATATCAGATGCCTATCAGTACAGAGAGAAATGATATACTGTTTAGAGAGAGAGGTTATTATTTACTCAAAGATATATGCTCTTACAAAAATGGTCAGACCTTTACAAGATTATTGCATCCTAAAATGTATTAGTGTGAATAATATCATAAAGCTGTTTATACTGTTACAAGCTTTATACCCCGGATATTACCACCATAACTCTTTAGTCTTAACCGCAGTGTCCAGGCAACTCATTTTTTTTATTTTTTATTTTTTTATAATGCAGCAGTCATGCAGTCTTCTGCTCCTTCTTCTTTGCATTAAAAAAAATTCCTTATGTAGTATGCAAAGATACTTGTTTTAGCCACTCAGCAGTATGAAAAAATTAAGCTTTTCAGAACAGTTCCTTTAGGATGGAGGTCGTTTAGATAGGGGAAAAACATTGTGTGAGGTGTTAAGTAGAGGAAGAAGAGAGAAGTGTAGTGCTGGCTAGAGGAAGAAGAGAGAAGTGTAGTGCTGGGTAGAGGAAGAAAATGGAAGTATAGTGCTGGGTAGAGGAGGAAGAGGGAAGTTTAGTGTTGGGTAGTGGAGAAAGAGGGAAGTGTAGTGCTGAGTAGAGGAAGAAGTGGAAAATGTAGTGTTGGTTAGAGGAAGAAGAGGGATGTTGAGGCAGTGCATGTAGTGTTATAGGCTTTGAATGGTTGTAGTGGCTAGGTAGTATGTACAGGAATAAATACACAATAGGAAAAAAGAAAAATAGGAAAAGTAAACCAAAAATGGTTGCATGTTTTATTTGGATGGAGGTCACCTTTTAATTAATTTGGGGCAGTGGTCAAGTGATAGGCCTCGTACAGCTTCCTTGGTGATTTGAATGGCCATAGTGCTGTTATTTTCCTCTGACAAAGTGGGACCAGACCGGAGGGCCAATTAAGTAATAATCAAGGAGACTCATTCCTGTCTCATTACTAAATTTCATTATGTTTCATGGGATTGGTCCAGTTGTCAGATAAAAATAACTTGTTATGAAGAGGTACATAGTGAGGCTGGGGGGAGGAGGCAGCCTTATAAGTCTGTGTGGGGATCTTCTTGGGGTGTGGTGGTTGTTTACGTGTTTGTGTTTTTCTGGATTGAGAGTCCCTTGGTTTTCCTGTGTCTTGTGTGTTTAGCCACGACGGATCTTTGGCATTGAGAACACCAGCTGGTATTGCATTGGTGTTGGTCTGGAATGGGGAAAGTTATGGAGTTGATAATTATGAAACGCTCATGTAGAGAAAAATGTGAGGTACTCAGGATTCCAGAGACTTAAATGGTCATTGAGTAAGCATCTGGCCCTATTCACTGGACATGGTTATATTAGGCCACCACATGGTGGTGCCTCCCCAGCACCAGCTTTTTATAACAATTAGGTGCGGAAGGTGAGAAGTGTGAATGTAAGGGATAGGGTTACGAGAGGCAGACTGAAAAAGACCTGGGATGAGATCATAGTGTGTGACTTCAGGTATAAGGAACTGAACAGGGAGGCAGCCAGAGACCAAACAGCCAATAGGTGACCAAGGCCAACACAAGCATGTTGGAGCCTTTACAAATGATATGATACGAACGATACAGAAATACCGAACGACTTCTTCAGGCCCGTCATGCACTCTTAAAGTTATTGCAGCACCTCAGGAGGTATATGCATAGGATTGAAATATATTTCAGCACGTCCTTTGAGATCTACAGGCACATTTTCCACACTTATTACAAACTGAATATGTGTAAATTGTGAGTTTTGTTTGTGTGTAATGCCAGCAAAAAGTAATTCCTCATTTAATAATTGATGTATATTCCTGTAAATTGCTGATAGGTGAACATTGCTTTAAGTTAGGGTTGGGTCCCAGCAAGAGGGACATTTCTCATGTATTTAAGGATCATATTAAAGGCAACAATTAATTATGAGTATATATATATATATATATATATATATATATATATATATATATATATATATATATATATATATATATTTTATAGTGAATTGACTTTGCTCTTTCACAGCACACTGTTGATATTAAGTAGTATATTATGTGAAAAGAGTTTGTATTTTTGACTGACATTAATAAATAAACTGTGCTTAGTGAAAGTATCTTAAATGAGGAATTAATGACATGGCTGTCACAGTATTTGTTATTTTGATTACTTGACTCTAACAGGCGATTTTTGAAGATTAAACTAATGATACGTACCTCTTGTTGGCATTATATATACTACAAACAAAAACATTTTTGAATGTTATTCTGTTTTAGTATTTCATATGTTTATTGGCTTGTAGTAGGCTTCCTCCCTCCATCTGCCCCTTCTTCCTCCTTGTTTTTCTCTTTCCTCCTCCTTGTTTTTCTCTTTTCTCTTTCCTCCTCCTCCCCCTCCTGCTCCTGCTCCTCCTCCTCCTCGTTCTCCTGCTCCTGCTCCTCCTCCTCCTCGTTCTCCTGCTCCTCCTCCTCCTCGTTCTCCTGCTCCTCCTCCTCCCCCTCCTCCTAATCCTTCTCCTCCTCCTCCTCCCCCTCCTCCTATTTCTCCCCCTCCTGCTCCTTTACTTTCTCCTCCTAATCCTCCCCCTCCTCCTAATCCTCCCCCTCCTCCTAATTCTCCCCCTCCTCCTATTTCTGCACTCCCCTCCTGTCCTACCCTCCTCCCATCCACCATGTCACCACCACCACCATGTCACCACCACCACCACCACCACCCTGCACAATTGCACCCTACCACCACCACCACCCTGCCACCAACACCACCACCCTGCACCACCACCCTGCACCCCACCCCTACCACCACCACCCTGCACCCCCACCAACCACCACCTGCCACCCTGCACCCCACCCTACCACCACCACCCTGCACCCCCACCCTACCACCACCACCCTGCACCCCACCCTTCCACCACCACCCTGCACCCCACCCTGCCACCACCACCACCCTGCACCCCACCCTGCCACCACCACCCTGCCACCACCACCACCACCCTGCACCCCACCCCTACCACCACCACCCTGCACCCCACCCTACCACCACCACCCTGCACCCCACCCTACCACCACCACCCTGCACCCCACCCTACCACCACCACCCTGCACCCCACCCTACCACCACCACCCTGCACCCCACCCTACCACCACCACCCTGCACCCCACCCTACCACCACCACCACCCTGCACCCCACCCTACCACCACCACCACCCTGCACCCCACCCTACCACCACCACCTGCACCCCACCCTACCACCACCATGCACCTCACCCTACCACCACCTCCCTGCCCCACCACCACCTACCACCCTGCACCCCACCCTACCACCACCACCCTGCACCCCACCCTACCACCACCACCCTGCACCCAGCCCTACCACCACCATCACCACCACCCTACCACCACCACCACCACCCTGCACCCCACCCTACCACCACCACCACCCTGCACACCACCCTGCCACCACCACCACCACCACCACCCTGCCACCACCACCACCACCACCACCCTGCCCCCCACCCAACCACCACCACCCAGCCACCCTACCACCACCCTGCCCCACCCTACCACCACCACCACCACCACCCTGCCACCACCACCACCCTGCCACCACCCCCACCACCACCTACCACCACCCTACAACCACCTGCCTCCACCCTACAACCACCACCACCTGCACCACCTACCACCACCACCACCACCACCCTGCCACCACCACTCACCCTGCCACCACCACCACCTGCACTGCCACCCTACCCCCACCCTGCACCCCACCACCACCACCACCCTACCACCCTGCACCCCACCACCACCACCACCCTGCACCCCACCACCACCACCACCACCACCCCCCCACCACCACCACCACCACCACCACCCTACCCCCCCCCCCACCACCACCACCCTGCACCCCACCCTACCACCACCAACACCCTGCACCCCACCCTACCACCACCACCTAGCTGCTACTTTGCACTCCACCCCCACTGCTACTTACACTCCACCCTGCACTCCACCCTACCACCACTCTGTCACTGCTACTTTGCCACCCCCCCCAAGGACTGCTACTTTGCCACCCCCCCCAAGGACTGCTACTTTGCCACCCCCCCCAAGGACTGCTACTTTGCCACCCCCCCCCAAGGACTGCTACTTTGCCACCACCACCACCTTGCTACCCCACCCTGCCAAGGACTGCCACTTTAAGCCACCCCACCCTGCCACCACTGCTACCTTTGCCACCACCACCACCAGGATGCAACCACCCACCACCACCACCACCACCCCTGCTACGACCCTGCCACCACACCACCACCACCACCTGCCACCACCAACCACCACTGCTACTTTGCACCCCCCCAAGGACCACTTGCCACCCCCATAAGGATGCACTTGCCACCACCACCACCACCATGCATCACTACCCCTGCCACCACCACCACCAAGGACTGCTACTTACCACCACCACCAAGGGGACTGCTACTTTGCCACCCCCCCCAAGGACTGCTACTTTGCCACCCCCCCCCAAGGACCACTCTGCACCCACCTACCACCACCACCACTGCTGCATGCCACCCCTTACCACCACCACTGCTACCCTGCACCCCACCCTGCCACCACCACTGCACCACCACCGCCCCCAAGGACTGCTACTACCACCCCCACCACCATGCTACCCCACCACCACCACCATGCACTGCTACTACCACCACCACCACCACCAGGACTGCTACTTTGCCACCACACCACCACTGCACCCCACCCCCTACCACCACCACCACCATGCCACCCCACCCTACCACCACCTACCATGCCACCCCACCCTACCACTGCTACTTTGCCACCACCATGCACTGCTACTTTGCCACCACCACCAAGGACTGCACCCCACCCTACCACCACCACCACCACCATGCATCCCACCCTACCACCACCACCACCACCATGCCACCCCCCCACCAGGACCATGCTACCCCACCCTACCACCAAGGACTGCACCCCACCCTACCACCACCACCATGCACCCCACCACCACCACCACCCTGCACCCCACCACCACCACCACCACCACCATGGACTCCTTACTTGACCTACCCTTTTCCCTTCCCAGTCTTCTGCCACACTCTACCATGCTCCTTTGCCTCTACTTTGCCACCCCCCCCCAAGGACTGCTACTTTGCCACCCCTAACCTGTTCTGTCCTGTCCTGTCCTGTTTTGCCATGTCTTACCTGCCCTGCACTCTTGCTGTGCCCTGCCATCCCTCGTCTGTCCTCCCTGCTATCCTTTCTCTGCCACACTCACCTTTCTCTGCTGTGCTGTCCTGGAACGTGCCCTGCTCTTGTCTGCGCTCTTCTTCCCTCCTTTGCCTTGCCATTTATGTTTTAAATATTTTCTGTATATATATGTTCATGCTTTGCTTTTGTATGTTAGTCATGTCGTATATATTCTGAAGCCAATATTTTGCTAAGTCCCTAAGTCATGTTGCTGCTGTTATTTTGCTAAGTCCCTAAGTCATGTTGCTGGTATTTTTTCCAAGTCCCCAGGTCATGTTTTTTCAATATTTTCAAAGTCCCAAAATTTTTCTATGTCCATCAAATAGTCGGCTTCTGTATAAGTACTGTACTAAGTGATATATATATATAATATGCATGTGTCTATTGGTATATCTTTTTCTGATATTATTCCGAGTCTACTTTTATATATATAGACTTTGAATAATATCATAAAAAGAATACTAATTGACATATGCATAGTATATATATCACTTAGTACTTATATACCAGTAGACATATGTATAGTATATATATATATAATATTTATATATATAATATATATAAGTTGTATAAAGGTATATATAATAAACACAGTAGTAAAATACATGGGTTTTATTTCCACAAGATGTACACAAGAGTGAAGGATGTCAAAAAATAAACAATCTCGATAAATCGGCCAGAGAAATACGGACTGGTAACCCTGAGGGTTGCCAGTCCGTATTTTCGTGGCCGATTTATCGAGATAGGTTCTGTGCCCTACCCCAAGATGCTTCCAAGAGCGTGCCCTTCAAATCACTTTGTAGATGCCATGTCTTGTATTGCTCTGCCCAGCTAATGCCAGGCAGAGCTATACAAGAACACATGGCATACAACAGAGTGATCAAAAGGGCTACTTAACATGCATTGCTAACACTGTGTGCACCACGCAACGTGTGTTTGCTAAGGCATGTTAAACAGGAAGCAATGCACCATTAGTCAACAGGGCATACAGTATACCAAAAACATCAGCCAATTAACCCCTTCAGTATGAGGACATTTTATTCATGCTGATGCCACACGATTTTATTCAGCTTGGAGTGCGATCTCATACCGGAGGGAACATTGCCTCCCATCAGTATAAGAGACCCTTCCTAAGCTGAGTAAAATCGTCTGGCAGCTGCAAGAATAAAATCATCTGGGACACAGCAACAATACACTGAGAAAATATGTAATAGTACTGAAGAGGTTCAAAAATACCAACATGGTCTGGTTGTGATGCAGGTTAAATATCAACCAAATCACATTCCACTGAACAATATTTACTCTTCACTAACTTGGCCCAATTTTTCAGTCTTTTCCAGCTGTGTCACATAAGAGTAACTCGCGGCACAGAAAGGCAATGCTATTACTCATAATCCTTTTCACACTGTGCCTACTATCCTGTTTTAAGAAACTTACAACTCATAATTCAGGCTGGAAAAATTTAAAATTTTAGGCCAAGCTAAAGTTCAGAGTATAATCTCAAGCAAACAAATAAAACTAAAAATATAATGGCCATATTACTATAACAATGTGAAAGTGTGGACATGCTATATCTACCTATAGCCAGACACCTTGATCCTGTGAGGGTACATATCTCCTCCCTGTCCAATGCCATCTACCTGCCCTCCCCCCAGATTACACCCCCTGCCTCTCTCCCCACCTCACTCACATACACCCTCCTGATTATGTTTCCTACTCTCCATTCCAACAACTTACACCCCCTCCCCTATCCCTCCATTTTCTTCACATACACTCGCCTAGTTAGTCTTTCACACCCCAACTTACACACACCTCTCCATCTCTATCTTATCCTCAGCTCCCCCCACCTCACTCACATACACTCTGCTGATTATGTTTCCTACTCTCCATTCCCCCAACTTATACCCCCCTCTCATATATCTCTCCACTCCATCCCTCCATCTCATCCTCAGTCTCCACCTCACTCACATACACTCTCAGAATTAATCTTCCTACACCCCCCAACTTACACCCTCCTCTCTCATGTACCTCTCCACTCCATCCTTCCACCTCACTCACATACACTCTAGTCTCCTGCTCCATTACCCCCCAACTTACACCCCCTCTCTCATATACTGTACCTCTCCACTCCATCCCTCCATCTCATCCTCAGTCTCCCCCTGCCACTTTCCCCACCTCCACCTCACTCACACAAACCCCTACTTAGTCTCTCTCTCCATCCCCCCCACTTACACCTCCCTCTCATACCTCTATTCCATCCCTCCACCTCACTCTCATAGTCAAGTCACTCTCCACCCCCAACTTACACCCTCCTCTTCTATATACCTCCACTCATCCCTCCATCTCATCCTCAGTCTCCCCCTCCCTCTTACCCCACATCCACCTTACTCACATACACTCCTAGTTAGTTTCCCTCTCCATCCCACTTCAATTTACAACATCCTCTACTCAATCCCTCAGTTTCCCTCTCCCCACCCCCTCCACCTCACACACATTAGGGCCGATTCACACTACACGGTTCGTCTCCGTACGGCTTTCGTACGTTAATTATTTTTTCGAAATCAATGGGGCTGTTCACACTATATTTTCCGTTTATTGTTCATCTTTTGTGCGGCTTTCACTCGTACGGATCGGCTACGTTTGGAAGAAATCTCTAACGAACGAAATGTATACGTATGGAAACACTCCGTACCTCCACCGATCAGTGTGATCATCAATATGTATCAGTCACGGTGTGTTTACAGACGACAGAGGACAACTTCAGCCTGTCACTGCATTTGGCCGTGAACAGTACTAAAAGCAGTCATGAGTGATGAGAAGTTAATAGAACTGGTCAGAGGCTACGAGGAACTATATGACATGGGCAACAGAAAATATGATAACCATGTGAAAGAAAAAATATGGAAATTAATAGGAGAGGGATTGGAAAAATTGGGCAAGATATTTAACTATTTCACTATTTTATTATTACTGTGACAAATAGCATTTTTATCCTTCATCCTACTCATTACTATTCACTGGCTCTCTCTCAGTAGCCTATTACTTATCATTCACAGGTTCTCTCAACATCCTGTTCATAACCATTGATAGGTTCTCTCTCAACCCTCTACGCCCATGGAAGAGAACCAGTGGGACTGTTCAAGAATCCTTTAAATTTCTTTTACAAGGAATGCGCCTTGTGGAGCATTTCCTCCCTGTCTAGTTATGTCTACTAAAGAGCTTGCATTGTTTGTGACATTCATGGTTGTAACATCAGTGGCATTGTCACCTAAGTAGTTGTGCAAAAATGAAAGTTGCAGCAACCTGCTTTACACTAATTTCTGAGGCTTCTTGTCGGAGCCACAGCTGCATGCAGACTGACAGGATCATGGACGTATAGTGTGAACAGTGACATAGCAAATGAACCGTAACCCTATGAAGACGAACGGTATAGTGTGAATTGGCCCTTAGTCTCTCACTCCATCCCTCCATCTCATCCTTGGTCTCCCCTCCTACCTCACTCACATGCACTCCTAGTTAATTCCCTCCCTCTCCACTCCATCCCTCAGTCTCCCAATTCTAATTTATGGAGCAAAGACAACCAAATGACATATGATTTCTTACTAAACTCCTGGAATATTGCCATAACCTACCTACCAATAACAGATCTTTGTGTTATTAAAAAAAAAAAAAAGGCACGTTAAATTTGTACAAGTAATGAAGTAATATTTCTCGCCTTTTAAGACTTTGTTCCCTTAAAAAACCTTGGAATAGCACTTCTAAAAAATTACAAGGTTACTTATGAACTGGCTGCTACAGTTTATATAACCCTTGTTAATTTCTTGGTCATAAACAGACATGCATCTTAACCAAGACTGGCTGAAGTTTAAATCTATTGCTCATGGTCTGGTGCAAGTAGGCAACTAATAAAGTACTGTATGTATAAAATCAGTAATGCTGTTCCTGGCCTACCAAGCCATTCATACCCAGGCAACAGGTCTTTTAGTCCAACATGACAGATGAACACTACAGCAGGTAATTTTTAGGCAATGTTGTTCCCACAACAATTTAAATCAATATTTTATGCAGGGAAGAAGGAACCAAATGCTAGAAAACCTGAAAAACTGTTCCCTCCAACAAAAAACTAAGTAAGTGCCAAATTCAAGATCGTTCATTTTGAGATGCCTGGACACAGCATTAAAAAGACTGGAGGGTCATAGGCAGTAGGAAGTGTGGAAGGCAGTTCCAGAGTTGACCTGTTGCATACAAGAAGGTTAACTCCTGCATTTGAAAGTTGGACAGAAAAGGGATGAGAGTTTGCTGCCAGACAGGTGCTACGCACCCGCCAGGGTGGTGGAGGGATGTAAGCAGACGTTTCAGAGGGGCAGTGACCATTGACACAGCAGTACAATGAGATAAACATGCAACAGTTGTAGTCAGATGGAATAACAATTGGTAAGCTGCATCACTGTGTGCCACTGATGCAATATGTCCAGATGTTTCAAATAATTTTTGGTCTGCACCAGGAGCATGCATTTTTTTTTTTTTAGCTGCAGTTCTTTGGTTGTGTTTAGTTTAAAAGTTGCAGCAATACTTTACTCATTGGCAAAGCAACTGACAGACTTAAAAAGCACAATTAATTTTACTACCTTTCTAAGACTGCCTTGTCAAAATCAAGCTGTTTTTCATTAGTCTTAAAAGGCGATAAACTCTACTGCACTAGACAGAATATTAAAACATTTATATTAAAGAAGCATTTACATTAAAGATGCATTTATTGGAATAAAGAAAATATGGTCAGCACATATAAATATATAAGTAATGGATGTGGGATCATGAAGGGCCGCAATATATTAAAATCTACACGAGTGAAGTTCTGCTGAAAAATCATATGGTCTGACTGACTGGCCAAGAGATGCTCCCACATCCACAAATACTGTACAGTGCATATACAGATGTCCTCGTTTAGCCACAGGTGTGGCCTAAAGTAACAGTATTCCCACCATACAACTGGTAATGGCAAATTCTACACCCTGAATAAGCTTTACAGAAACACTTACCAACTGAGAGAATTGGAAAAAATAAATAAATAAATAAATGAAGAAGACACTGGGGAAGGAGACGGGTTGCATTGGTGGGAAAAAAAAAAAAAAAAAAAAGGAAGAGGTTACACTTTGATGAAAAAAACAAAAAAATGAAGATGGGGGGATAGGGGTTGCATTGTTTGAAAAAATAAATAAATAAATAAATAGAGGGGTTGCACTGATTAAAAAATAAAATGGAGAGGGGTGAGAGAGGGGTTGCATTGTTTGATGGTCCTTAACTATGAGGTATGACAGTCTCCTTGGTTACTTTGTTTATTTTCCTATCGCTTACAAAGGCTTCAACATGCCTGCATAAGTTAGCCTTGGTCACCTAATGGCATCTCTCCATACTACTTGATCTCTGGCAGTCTCCCTGTCCAGTCCCATATCCCTGAGGTCTCACTCTGACTTCATCCCAGGTCTTTTTATTTGTCTGCCTCTAACAGCTCGACCCTAAACAAGCACAGCTCTCACCCTCCATCCTCTCCACATGTCCATACCATCTCAACCTACCCCTCCTCATCACTACATCAATACATTCAAGTCCCATTCTTCTTCTCAACTCTTCAACTGCAGTCCTAACACCCCTCCCAAGGCCTGTCATTCAAGGATGCACTTCAAACAAATCAAATAAATTGTTGTCATTACTGTATGTTTAAGCCTATGAACATCCTCATCCTTCACTGCCCAGGTCTCACCACCATACAGCATTACACTCCTAACACGTGCCACATACAAGATCCCTTAGCACTGAGGGAGAGCCCTCTCAATGTCAGGAGGCAACAGCTCTCTGAACTTCCTTCAGCCACTCCTTACCCTAGCCACACAGCTAACACCAGCTCCACCTCCAGCACATAGCATGTCCTCAAAATAAAAATTAAAAAAATCCTCCACACACTCAACAGCAAGACTAATCCTTTCATGCCTGAAATCTCCATATGCTCCCCCCCCAAACTGCACACACCATGTCAGCATTTTTCACAGTCTACCTCTAACACCACATACACAGCCTCTCACCAACACTGAACAAGTTGTAATTCCTTCCCACACCCTAGTGGTAATCCACACATGGCCACACACCCTCAGCTTTGACAGTACCACCACCAGCCCTAGATACCATCACCCTTGGTTACTAGTCGTATCGACCCTCCAATCACACTACACACTGCCATCAACTGAGACAAAAGGGAACAGGGATCTGTCAGGTTTGATAACATGCTATAACAAATTTAACAGACAATGGAGAAAGTTGCCTTCATGAGGTGGCAGTCTCCTTGGTTATGGCTACTAGTCATATCAATGTGCTATAGCAATACACTTACAGGTACAGGAGGCTTGCTTTCATGTGTCTCCTTGGTTACTAGTCCTGCAGGTGGTAGGTGACTGTTATCATCTACTCACTTGATATACAGTGCAACCTCTTAAATTCGAAGTTCTTGTGTCCTTTTGGAACTTTTGAAAAATTTGAACTTTTAATAAAGCATTTCTGTGGCTGTCTTAATTCTCATGGTTTAGACATGCTTTTAACACAAGCTTTGTTAATGGGCTAACTAGCTGGCTTCCAGGAATCCTATTTTCCATTGTTAACACTACCATTTATCTCATCTCTTAACTCAAGGCTCAGTACAATAATCTCTACAAACCATGAAGTGTTTCTTTCACATTTCCTTTCCTCATCTTGTGTATGTCCCCTTGTTCTAAAACACTTAGCAGTTGTATTCATATTTAACATCAATCAGTAAGTTGTAAGGGACAGTAATTATGCATTCATTTATTTACGTAAAAACTACAGTACTGAACATGAATATTTACATCTTTCAGCAACCACCATCCACTCCTTGATGTAGCACTGCCCACTATCTCCATCATTATTTTTGTTTCTGTCCTCCTCTCCCTATTTCTCATATCTTTCCTGTCAGGTTTTATTACTCCTTCCTTTTTAGGTGGCTTTACATTGAGTAACATGCCTAATGGTTTCCTGTAAGCCAGGAAACCATTTACAATGATGGGTAGTAACCATATAACCAACCCATACGTGATGCTACACTTCACATTGTGCACTGATTACACAGTTTATTTTATGATATTTTATGATATGTACAATTACTGCCAGTCTGCATTACTATAATCTTGCTGAAATATTGCAATCTCAGTGATGAAATACTTAAGTACGTGTGTGTGTGTGTGTGTGTGTGTGTGTGTGTGTGAAAAAAAATGGATGATGATGGTGGTGGTTTATATCTACTCAAAAATAGATTGCACAGTGGTTTAACAGTGATGCAAATGATCTATTAGAATTACACAAAGACTGCTGCCTACCAACAATCATGCTTCAGTCAAAAGTGAATAAAATCAGTTGACGTCTGACAAGTGGTGTTGCATGGTGTTGTGTGATAAAGGAATATTTACCATAATTCCACTCCAAAACTTAAAAACCTTATCACACTGCTTTGTAATGTCATACACTGTCAGGTTTACCACCACCGCTATCTTTGATAACACCTGCAATGAGTTATTTACTCTACTTTCAGTTGGTACAGCACTGAGAACTGTCAAATTTGTCATACATGGTAGTTTCCATCACCAATCATTTCACAACACACACACTACGTACTTGTGGCTGCATTCTTATACTGCATCATTTTTGTTCCCAGCACTGCACTAATTGGTAAAGCCAGGACACCTGTTTGAAGCCACAATTATGGTCAAATTTGGATATGATAAAACAATCAAATAATAAAGAGCTTAACCAAGAGGAGGAAAGGAAATTATTATTATTATGGGTGACCACACGCTTTATGGTGAGGTCATCAGTACCAGATGGGTGTAGCTGGGTATTTTTTTTTTTTTTTTTTTTACTAGTCTCTGGTTATTTCTGAGCTAAGTTTGGGAAATAAAAATGACATTTTTCATAAATTATGGAAATTGAACTTTAGAGGTTTGCAAACTTTATCGTTCTGCTTGTCCTCACTCCCTATTTCTCCCTTTCCTTCCTGTCACTTTTTCTCTTCTTTCCACTTCAGGTGGTTTTACACCAGATGACAGGCCTAATGGTTTCCTGCAACCCAGGAAACCATTTACAATGTTGGGTGGTAACCATATCACCAAATAATGGGGTGATGTGGGGCCTGCTATGGTACCCATGTTAACTGGATGATGCAAATGCAGCATCCATCCAGGAATCAAACCTCCACACTATTCAACGCACTTTGCCATTGCAGGGCACTGTCGGCCACAAGGGAACACTGGTTCATTAAATGAGGTGGCCCTGCAAGGGACTGTTTTTGCCTATGGTTGATGGGTTTGCTTGGCCAGGCAGACTGGGGTTGATCAACAACGTACTACAATTCACAATGCCATCAAACAAAACATGTCCCAATTCCCTCCCTTATCCTCCAAGGATGGTGGAGTACACGAGTCTCCTTGGTTACTAGTCTAATAGCTCCCTATCATCCCATAAAGGAAAATGGTGGACTACAGGATAAGGGCCAATTCAGCCAGCAGACCAACATGTTCCTGTTCTCCTGGCCACAAAATACATCACTTCAGCACTACCATATAAACCAGCCAGGGAACACAATGACAATTACTTGGATTTAAAGTACATGAAAACAGCACTTCTTCATGACTAGCATAAACGAGGACTTTCTGTACACACAACTACAGTTCTTTCACTTAAACTTGGCCAAGACATATCCTTTGACAGCTGACTTAACTTAGTTCAGTAGCAAAGACACAACCACTGGCTCTACAACCTTTCCACTGCACTCCATGACTAACATCACTAATTTTGATCTAATACAGTATAGCTAAACACGATTCAAAGATGGTAATTTTAGGTCATTGAAACCTTTCCACAGCACTTCTTCGTGACTAGCAAGGTATTTTAAGGCCAAGTTAAAGCAAAATGATTGTGATGCAGTTTTAACACATTACCAATAGCATATTCCTCTACCCAGCTGGCTTCTTTACCCAGCTGGCTTCATCTTGCCATCTTGATATCTTCATAGATCTTGTTGGACGCCATCTGTTTCCTGCAAATACAACAACACATTAGCTGTGCTTTTATCTACACCCACACCCACTGACCTAACCTACAACACCCACTAACCGACTCTACACCTACACCCACTGACCTAATCTCACACACATACACACACACACACACCTAACCTTCAAACACCAGCCAACTGGATTACCTAAACACAAGATCACAAGTTTAAATTCTGTACCTAAACAACAAGAGCCTATCTGCACAGACTGCAGTCAATATTTAAGTTTCTCTTTCAAACTCAGAATGTGAAACTTGTATTAAAATGCCTCCTTATGGCCAAAACTGACAACTGTTTAATAATCAGCTGATGCAACAGCTGACCTATCAAATCAAGTCAAAATTTCAAGCTGAGCAACTCTGTATTTCATAAGCCACTACAATGCTTCCTTAAAGTCAAACTCAAATGCACCCAATAGTCAGCTTAGGCAATGGCTGACATGATAAACCAACAAAAGTTCAGGCTGAGCAGCTTTGTATTTCATAAAATCACTCAAAGCTCTCCAAGAGCAGATATTTACACTTTCCTTGGAGAGAAAAAAAAAGGTACCACTTCTAGACATGTTAGCTTTGCCACAGGTGAACAGACCTATTAATATTCCAAAGCACATCTGGCTGGACCACCTTAACCCACTACACCACCAGCCACCTACAGTAAACACAGCAGCACAACCACCTGACATATTCAAAGCTTCAGCCAACACCACCTTAACCCACTACACCACCAGGCACCTACAGTAAACACAGCAGCACAACCACCTAACACATTCAAAGGATCAGACACCACTACCTTAACCCACTGCACCACCAGGCACCTACAGTAAACACAGCAGCACAACCACCTGACACATTCAAAGCATCAGCCAACACGACCTTAACCCACTGAACGACTTAGACGATGGCCAGATTTAGAAAAATGGCAGAAACTGTAACCACTGCTAATACACCTAAAGATAATTCACCATACTCCCTGAGTGCTTTATCCATCTACATATATCTATTTATCTATATCTACTGAAGTAATTCTGGAGACTATTTCAAAGTCTGCATTACATGAGGAAGCTACTACACTTCAAAAAAATCTTCCCAAACAAGAAATGAACAAAGTAAGGGAACCATTCAGTGCAAGATGCCTGGCCACTGCATTTAAGAGCGTGTCACAGTAGGAAGCATAAATGAACCAGCACCAACAAACCAGCACCAACGAACCTGCACCAATGAACCAGCACCAACGAACCTGCACCAATGAACCAGCACCAATGAACCTGCACCAATGAACCAGCACCAACGAACCTGCACCAAGTCACACTGGCTACATGACACCAAGACTGGCATGGGAGCAGCTTTGGCCATGAAGACGCTTGGTGATGAAACAGTTTGGTGTTAATGCACAAGGAGGAAGGCAGGATAGGGAAGAAGGCAGGATAGGGAGGAAGGGGAGGATGGGGAGGATAGGGTGGATGGGGATGATAGGGAGGATAGGGGAGGATAGGGTGGATAGGGGAGGATAGGGTGGATAGGGGAGGATAGGGTGGATAGGGGAGGATAGGGTGGATAGGGGAGGATAGGGTGGGGCAGTGTTAATGGCAGGGCCTTAAACTATCCATGGCATAATACCAAATGTCTAGCATGATAGTAGGGGGGAAATGTAGGGCCAAAAGAATTATGGAAATATCAAGAAAAGGTGGAACAGTAGAGAGGACAGGAAGGGGAGAGAAAGGAGATACAGTCACTGGTAAAAGGAAAAGTCACAGGCAGGAGAAAGTCACAGGCAGAAAGAGAAAGTCACAGGCAGAAGGAGAAAATCACAGGCAGGAGAAAGATACAGGCAGGAGGAGAAAGACCCAGGCAGGAGGAGAAAGACCCAGGCAGGAGGAGAAAGACCCAGGCAGGAGGAGAAAGACCCAGGCAGGAGGAGAAAGACCCAGGCAGGAGGAGAAAGACCCAGGCAGAAGGAGAAAGACCCAGGCATTTTGTAAAATAAAAAATAAAAAAAATAAAAAAAAGTCAGATTAATTCAAACTTACACATTACTTCCAATTCCCTAACTCCCCCAACATCTCTTCTTTAGTGATTTATTTTTTGGTTTTATTCTTGCTACTACTTGGCAATTTTTACAACTCAGGGGCTGGTACTCTTGAAGCACTTCCCCTAACACCTCTTTCTTATTGATTTATTGTTTTATTCTTGCCACCACCAGGCATTTTAAAACTCAGGGAGGACTTACAGCTCTGATGGGTTAATAAGGCTACATCTTCAGTTAAAAAAATACAGGATTAATAGACTGGAAATATCGCTATTGTATCGTTTATATAGACTGGAAATTTTGCTCTCGTATCGTTTATATAGACTCTGGAAATATTATCGTTATCATTTATATAGACTGCAAATACTGCTATCGTATCGTTTATATAGACTGCAAATATTGCTCTCGTATCGTTTATATAGACTGCAAATATTGCTCTCGTATCGTTTATATAGACTGCAAATATTGCTCTCGTATCGTTTATATAGACGAAAATATTGTTATCGTGTCGTTTATATACAGCAGACTCTGGAAATATTGCTATCGTATCGTTTATATTTCACTCTAGAAATATTGCTATCATATTGTTTATATAGACTCTACAATATAGCTATCGTATCGTTTATATAGACTGGAAATAATTGCTCTCGTATCGTTTATATAGACTGGAAATACAGCTATCGTATCATTTATATAGGCTGAAAATACAACTATATTATCATTTATATAGACTCTGGAAATATTGCTATCGTATAGCTTATATAGACTCCAGAAATACAGCTATCGTATCGTTTATATAGACCCTGGAAATACAGCTATTGTATCGTTTATACGGTATAGACTCTGGAAATACAGCTATAGTATCATTTATACAGACTCTGGAAATATTGCTATCGTATAGCTTATATAGACTCCGGAAATACAGCTATCGTATCGTTTATATAGACCCTGGAAATACAGCTATTGTATCGTTTATACGGTATAGACTCTGGAAATACAGCTATAGTATCATTTATACAGACTCTGGAAATATTGCTATCGTATAGCTTATATAGACTCTGGAAATATTGCTATCGTAACATTTATATAGACTCTGGAAATATTGCTATCGTATAGCTTATATAGACTCTGGAAATACAGTTATCGTATCATTTATATAGACTCTGGAAATGCTATTGAATCGTTTATAAAGGCTCCAACATGCTTGAATGCGTCGGTTTTCATAACTTAATAGCAGCTCTCCACACTGCTCAATCTCTGGCAGCCTCTCTATTCAGTCCTAGCCCTGAGGTCACACCCTATGGCCTCTTCCCAGGTCTTTTTCAGTCTGCCTCTCACCCCTACCCTCAACCTTGCCACTTATCACCTTCCGCACCCAACTGTTACTCTCCATTAAAAATAAAATCAAGGCATTTGAGAGAAGAACAAGTACCAATGGAACTTAGAAATCTGCATATAAGACAAGGCTTTATCACACCACTGATTTCCCTAGATAAATAGCTAAGGAAGAGGTGTTAGGGAGCTTCCTTTTCAATGCAGGGGTCTCCAACTGACTTAAGTTTAACCCCTAAAATAAATCATTACAGAAGAGATGTCAGGGGGCTTCCTGTTGTGTGTTAATTCACTCCTGCCACAGCCAATGGTTTTATCCAGCTCTGGGGATATTTTATTTACTGATGGGGTAATAATGGCTATCTGTCTTCTGTTGCAAGTCTCCAAAGACTTAAAACTATATGGAAAAGTTAAGAATGAAACCTAAGGCACAAGGGGTGGCAGTGATCATTTCCTGGGATATAGCTGTTAGCACTGCCAATTTAACTGCAGCACACTTACTGCAAATAATTCCACTTAGCAAAATTGAGTTTTTAACATTCTGCATGATTCTTGCAACTATAGCTTCCTCAGCTATTTAGGCACAGGTTGCAGTGCATTTTGACTAACACCTACTGAGGCAAGTTCTGCAACCAACTGGCAGTTAACAAAAGCAGCACCACAGCAAGATTTACATTATGTATAAAACACACCACTGGCCCACCAATGGTTATTTTAACAGACTGGCACCTAAGTGAGTATGTATAACATTTTTAAATATACTCATCTTGCAGAATCCAGCCAAGTTGCTCCCCTTCATCACTGGTGGTGGTGGTGGTGGTGGTGGATGTCTACCACCAGACACCACCACAGCAGGGGTGGCTTCCTCTGCCATCAAGCTGCCCTCGTCGTACTCTCCTAAATACAAACATGCTTTACTACTCCACCCTTGAACTACAATGCCAGTGCTACCTCAACCATCAACACTAGTTAAATCTTAGGCTGAAGGACATACTGAAAGCTGTATCAAACCAGCCATTTCAAGGAGTCTATCAGTTAATATTCTTGCCATACACATATGAACCTATCTCTCAAAAGAAGGATGGTGGACTGCAGAAGGGGAATTTTAGCATGAAGTCTCCTAGATTCATATCCAGATAAGCATGAACCCACAACTGAGTTAAGGGCTCTAGTAAGTAAGTTTCTCAGTGAAATATGTTAACACCCAAATATGCCTAGTAACCAATGCATTTATTCCTATACAGTATAATGCTACTTCCCTATTAAAGTTAGGCAAA
>NW_027643259.1:15000-63627 GCF_032717465.1 Coenobita brevimanus | reverse complement strand
GGCATGCGGAAGAGGTGTGTGGTGTGAGACGTGTGAGTGGTGGTGTAAGAAAGGGAAGTGAGTGGTGGTGCGAGGAAGTAAGCATGGCTGTGGCTGAGAAGGGACATGCATATGAAGTGTGGCTGCAGAGGAAGGATGAGATGTCGTATGAGAGGTATAAGGAAAAGAGGAATAGGGCGAAAAGGGCTGTGCGTGATGCTAAAGTGGCAGCAGATGAGAGGTGGTGTAGGTGGTTGACTAAGGATTTTCAATAGAATAAGAAAATGTTGTACTAAAGAAGGAGGTGAAATGGTGCGAAAGGGAGAGTCTGGGGAAGAAGAGCGAGTAAAAGCAGATGATGGAAGGATGTTAAATGAGATGGATGTAGTAAGGAAGAGATGGTCTAAGTATTTTGAAAGATTGTTAGATGTAGAGGAGGAAAGGGAGGCTGAGATTGTGGCAGATAGAAGGGTGCAAGGAATAAATGTGTTGGGAGAGTTGAATGATTCTCTGGTGAATGATTCTTTGATCACGGAGGAAGTGGAGAAGGCAGTAAAGCAGATGAAAACAGGGATAGCTGTAGGTATGGATGGGTGTGCTGTGGAATGCCTGAAGGGTGGTGGAGTGACTATTGTTGACTGGTTAGTAAGATTGTTGAATGTGTGCTTTGTGAAAGGTATGGTACCAGTTGACTGGGCAAGTGCTTGTGTGGTCCCAAGTTGTATAAAGGCAAGGGGTGATAAGTAATGAATGTACTAGCTTTAGGGGTAAAAGTCTGTTGAGTGTTGTAGGTAAGGTGTATGGTAGAGTGTTAATTATGAGAGTTAGAGAGGGTACAGAGGGAGTGATTGGTGATGAGCAGTGTGGCTATAGGAGAGGAAGGGGATGTGTGGACTGTGGTGTTTGTGGTGAGACAAGTGTGTGAAAAGTATTTAGCGAAAGGCAAGGATGTGTTTTTGGCATTTATGGATTTAGAGAAAGCGTATGATAGAATTGATAGGGAGGCTTTGTGGACTGTTTTAGGATTGTATGGACTTGATGGTAGGTTACTAAAAGGGGTGAAAAGTTTTTATGTAAATAATGAAGATTGTGTAAGAGTGGGAAATGCTGTGAGTGATTTGTTTACTGTGATAGTGCGGATGCGACATGGATGTGTTATGTAGCCTTGGTTTTTTAATATTTACATGGATGGTGTTGTAAGGGAGGTGAAGGGAAGAGTTTTAGGTGGAGGTCTGAGTCTCAGTGAATGTTGATGGTGGAGAGAGTGGAATCTGAAGCAGCTGCTGTTTGCAGATGATACTGCACTGGTGGCTGATTCAGAGGAGAGATTGAGACAGCTGGTAGAGGAGTTTGGAAGGGTGTGTGAAAGGAGGAAATTGAAAGTAAATGAGAATAAGAGTAAAGTGATGAAGTGTACGAGGTTGGTAGATGATAGGGGGATGAATATAGTTTTGAATGGCGAGTTGCTTGAGGAAGGTAGAGTGTTTTAAATATCTAGGGTCAACATGTTGCTGTGGATGGAAGAATAGATGCACAAGTGAAGTTTAGAATAAATGAAGTAGGAAAGGTGCTGGGAGTGATTGAAAAAAATGTTTAGATGTTCTTCGTTTAGAATGGATGTAAAGAGAAGGCTGCATGAGGGTGTTGTGGTACCGACTGCATTGTGCGGGGCTGAAACATGGAATATGGGTGTAGTGGAGAGGAAAAAGTTTGAATGTAATGGAGATGAGGTGTCTGAGGAGTATGTGTGGAGTGACGCGGCGGATCGAAAAGTGCGGAATGATGAAGTGCTAAGGAGAACTGGAGTTGTTCGGGAGATGGCTGGTAGAGTTGAGCAGAGGGTGCTGAGGATGGTTTGGGCATATGGAGAGAATGGATAATGAGTGATTGGTGAAAAAGATAACTAGATCTGATGTGAGAGGTGTAAGGCTGGAGAGGAAGACCACGTGAATAGAGCGGATGGATAGTGTGAAGAGAGCGCTGGATGCGAAGAGGGATGTCTGTTGAGCAAGGAAGAGTGGCTGTGCGTGACAGAAATAAAAGGAGAGAAATTGTGAACAAATAAGTGATGACGCAGCCCTGAGGGGATATTCTCCCGCATTTGGTCTGATCAGCTATTTCAGGTCAGGTGTGGGTAAGGGGATGAGTCTGTTATGATGTGGCAGGTGTCCCAGCTCTGCTGTCGGGCCCTCCTGCAGATGTCACTTGATTGCATTACGCAGTTGACCCTTGTGCAGTGTGGTGCGGTGAGGATCTGTCCATTCTCCCCTTTGGGGCTAAGATGCAAATGAATGTGTTTGAATGGATGAGTAAATGGGGAGTGTGTCGTCCTGTCTCGGCTACCTCCCTTTCCTTGGGGGAAGCAGCCTAGGTATATAGATAGATAGATTCTTCTTCTCTCTCCTTCCGTATATAAGAACTTCCATCACGTGGGCTACACTGTCGCCAAAATGTTCTAGAAGCCTGTGTGTGTGTGTGTGTGTGTGTGCGTGTGTGCGTGTGCGGTAACGTTCCTATCAGGCGTCACAAGGCGCAAACTTGAATTCCCCTGAGGGAATTTGCAAACACCATTTCCTCCAGGGCCTAGCATTTGACTTTCATTTAACCTCTAGAATACCTATGTATGTTTTATGATACTGTAGAGTCCTGACACCAGGACACATAACCTGGGTCCTTCAGCTTCCTTGCACAGTCTCCATTTCTCCTGGAATCGTCGTGAGACCCTGAGGCAGGAATAATAATACTGTACTAATACCAGCAAAAACAATACCCTCCACCTATGTAGTAGATGGAGAGTAACAATACCACCAAAAACAATAGTTTTCACTTATGTACTAGACGGAGACTAATAATAAAACGAATCTAGAACACTGGAACTCTCTTGCAAGGAGTCACTTAGTCTCCAGCTACCCTTTTCTTACAGTGACTTTGACCCCATTGGGGAAATCTGGATTTTTTCTAACAGCAATGACCCATGCCAGGACACATAATTCCAGTGCAGCCTCCGATTCTCCTGGAATCGTCGCAAGAATCTGGAGGCCAGAAAAACAATAATAAGAATTCCAAAAATACTCTAATTTATGCAGTAGTTGGAGACTAATTAACTTCTTAGGAGTCGGTCTGCCAAGACTCGTGTACTGTCCTCCTGACAGTCACTGTAAGAGTCTCCTACTGTTTCTTACAATGATCTTGACCTCACTGGGGGAGATTTCGATTTTTTTTCTATCAGTATTGGCCCATGGCAGGACACATAACCTAAACCCTTCAGATTCTTTACAGTCTCCGGTTCTCCCTGGGAATCGTTGCGAGACTCTGAGGCAGGAATAATAGCCAATACCAGCGAAAAACAAGTCTCCGTGTATGTAGTAGGTGGAGAAATGATTATAACAATAATAATAGTAATAATAATAATAATAATAATAATAATTTATTTATTACTATTCCCAAACACCTGAATCCCATAAGCAAAAATCAAAACAAATCGGCTTCCACGCTGCCCTGTCCCCCGCCATTTCACTGCCCTACTCCCAGGTCACATCCCACTCTCTCATATACCTTTCCATTCCATTCCTGCATCTCATCCTTGGGCTTCCCCTCTCCTCGCCCCCCCACGTCCACCTCTCTCACATACACTCTCCTGATCAGACTTTCGCTCTCCATCCTCTCGATATGGCCAAACCACTTCAATGTACTTCTCCTTAAAGCTTTCAGTCACATCCACACCACAACGCTTTCTCACTGGACTCATTTGTAAATCTGTCCTTTCCATGTGACTCCACATGCTCCTCTCAAATAACTGATTTCCACAGCTCTCTCGCTTGACTTGTGTCCCCTCCAGCACAAGCTCCATGCATCACTTCCGTACATTAGAGCTGGTATCACGGTACTGTCATGCTACTATTTTTATTTCCATGCATACTTCCCTGTTTCTGTATCACTGCTTTCAAAGAACTAGCATCCGTTCTTCCTTGTTGTACCCTTTCAAGCACTTCAACCTCTAAACTTTCATCCTTACTTATCACACTACCCAGCTACATAAATGCACTCACATTTTCAGAATCCTCCTTATCCAGCCTCACTGTACAGCCTGTGACTTCATTTCTCTTGAAGACTATTTACTTTACTCTTGCCTACATTCACCTTTTAGATTCTGTTTCTTACACGCTCTCCAAAACTCATTCACCAAGCCTTGCGTAGCTCCCCTTCGCCTTAACAGAAACATCTGCAAACAACAGTACATGGAGTTTCCAAACACTGTCCTCTCTCATTAGGGCTGCTCCAACATCCACTGCCCCACCTTGTTCCTCTTTTATAATCCCATCCATGTACAGATTGAACAAATCCATGGAGACATCACACATCCCTGTTTAAATCCAACCTTCAAATCGAAAAATTCACTCACTTTGTTGTCCACACCCACTGCATCCTTAGCACTCTTATTCATACTCCTCACTGCATTCAGCAGCTTCCCAGTTACTTCATATATTTTTAATACTTTCCATATACCTTGTCTATCCACCCTTTCTCCAAATCCATAAGTCTGCATATAACTTTTTTCCTTTTTCTAGCAATTTTTCCAATTAAAAACCTAAGAATGAATATCTGATCTACACAACATCTTCCCTTCCCAAAGCGTCCCTATTCTTCTCCAACTCAGTAAGTATCCTACCATATACTTTTCTTATTACAAAAAAAGAAGACAAATCCCCCTGTGATTACAAGACACTTCCTTTTCCCCTTTTCCTTTGTCTATCTATCTATTGCCAGACGCCTCAATCCCGTTTGGGGGTGGCCACAAACGAATCGCCTCCCACTCGCCCTGTCCCCCGCTATTTCACTGCCCTGCTCCCAACTCACACCCCCTCCCTTTGTACGTGGGAATAATTATACCCACCTCCAATCCTTCGGGACTCTACATTCCTCCCAGGCCAATCTGCACATCTTCCACGTCCATTCTTGCTGCTCTCTCTCTCCCATGCTTCAGCATTGAACAACACACCTGATCAGTTCCTGACGCTTTCCCATTTTGACCCTCTTCATTGCTTCCACAACTTCCATCCTACTGATTTCTTCCTCTCTTCTCAGCATCCCTCCTTCTCTCAGCCATTACCCAGCGACTTATACTCGGATTAATTTCATTCTTTGTGTTCAATAATTCCTAGCGGTCTTTCCATCTGCTCTCACTTTTTCTCACTTCTCCAGAAACAATCTACCATTTTTATCTTCCACTCCCCAACTAACTTCTTTATCAACCTGTCTAACTCTCTATACCTCTTCCCAGAATATTTTGTTACATACCCCAACTTTACACTCAAATTCTTTCCAAATTCATCATCCAGTCTTGTCTTACTCTCTCATATTAATATTTTCTCTCCTCTCTTCCTCTCTGCATATAACTCTTTTCCATCTATAAACTTCCCCTGCATCCCCGTTTCTCACCCACTCGCAGCCTGTCTCACCTCTTGGTTCCACCATGCTCTTCCTTGTACTCCCTTTCGTCTCCTCTTCACCCCTCACACCACTTCACATGCTGCATAGATTTCTTCTGTGAATATCTTACACACACATTCCACGTCCCCCATCTGCTCCAAATCATATTTATCCAATTGCTCTTTTTCTTTCTTAAATTTTGCCTTTTTTACCATCCTCTTGCAACCTTTCTACCCTCCTTGTGTGAAGTACATCCTCCTGTCCTTCCCCTCTTCTATTCCTACATTTCATTTTAACCCTGTGCATCCCATTGACGTATGTATACGTCCACACATTTTGTCATTGTCAGTCCCTTTGATGTATATAAATGAGCATCAATTGCAAGGTTCCTAATTTGCACAATTTTCAATACTCGTGCATGATTTTTGGTACGTACACACGGGACACCTTCCTGTACAAGATGCCAGGCAGGGACAATGCCTTACCCCGAGTGACATCCCTCTCCACCGCACACCAGTCTCGGCACTTCACCTGTTACCAGTGACTTGGCCAGTATACACATGTCGTGCCACGATACGAAATTCAGGGCCAGAGTGATTCCCCAATCAAATGACAATGTGGAGTACAAAGTTTATGTAGCATTAGAAGAAGAAACAGTCAGGTATGATGATCAGGTAATGTTGCCCAAAAATGTCAGGTATGTTGATGTGTTTGCTGAGTGATACAATGCTTATATTGCCTATATTATTGTGTGAAAAACCAATATACTCTTGTACTACATATAAATTCATACCAAAAAAATAAATAAATACCGTTTATGAGTGGTGTGGAATAGTTACCCTCCCATAGAACTCATTTTCTTTGGAGCCAGCCTGATAGAAAACCCAGTAAAGTAAGGGGTACTGTTACCTGTATCGAGTATCTTAAACCTCAGTTGAGCGATTTCCCTATGAATTTTCGATGTTTCTCACCAAAAGCGGAGGTTTGAGTCAAAAAAAACTTTTTTCTAAATTTGGTCAGGATTGAGGGGAGTCAGTCATGGAAAATCAGTTGGAACGGGGCGGGCTAACCTCCACTTTCACCACTACCAAGTGGTGGTCAGCAAGTTCACTCTCCCAGCCTCTATGTGCTCTTGCATCCACTACATACCTTTACAATTTATCATATACAGTAAACACACATAATCAATCACTACCTTCTGTTCATTCAGCTCACCACCCACCCCTTCTTATTACCCGCTCAGGTATACTTGCAGTGGGATCATTTTGTGTCTAAAGAGGGTATTGGCTAAAGCAAACTCCCACCATGCACAAATGTTCACTGGAGCACTGCCATTCCCTTTCAGTTCTGTAGGCACACCCCACTCACCAACTTCTCCATCTACCTGCACATTCCCTACTTTTCCATTCATATCTCCAGTGAAAGACGTTCTCTTGTTCGTTTTCAAACTTCTTCTCCGCACTCTTCCACATTTGTCCAGAACTCTTTCTTTCACTCCACTTGCTCAGTCTTGCATTGGTGCATACACACACTCACAATCGGCCCACATTTGTAGTCCAACTTTTAATCTTATCCACATAATCCTTTAGCCACCTGAATGATACTCTCATATTTTCTCCTTCCATCTCTTGCACACAACAATATACACTCATTCTTTTGCCTTCTCTTTCTCACCCACTCCATCTGATATACCCCATCCATTACTCCCATTCTTTCACACTCCTCATCTTTCCATTTAATCTATTATTCTACATACATCCACTATGCACCCTCAAGCACCTGGACAAACTCTCTCTTTTTTCACCTCATCATTCGCATCCCTTACATTCCATGTCACAATCAGTAACATGTCCTTTGTTTAGTCCTTAGTAGTCACTTGTCGGTCAGTCCTTGCTGAGGTTTCTGGTCTCATATTTTTAGTTACTTCTTTCCTGGGACAGGCACCTAACCTCTGCGAACCCACTTGTTGTCACGAGGGGAACACGTGTTGATTGGTTATAAGGTTACCACCCAACACTGTCAGTGATTTCCTGGTTTACAGGAAATCATTTGGCTTGCCAATCAGTGTAGAGCTACTGTACCCTAAAATAGAGTGCCGCTACAATATGTGGATGGATAATGGTCGCCCCCACCTGCCACATAAGAAGAAGAAAAAAAAACTATGATATTATTAATTAATATTAATAGTAATAATAATAATAATCATCATCATCATAATGATGATGATAATAATAACTGTCAGAAATTTATACACTTTCTTCTCTGATGAGTGTTAGTCTAAACACGACCACTACTAAATTTAAATAATAGAAGCTTCTTAGGAAGTTAGGGTATAATTAATTCTCTAACTCACCCATAATTATCTCTTTATATCCTGCCTAGTACCTCCGCTTTGGCCAAATCATAAAGGTTCCTTTAGCTAGAGATAGAGTCTGAATAACAGATGAGGACGGGCGTGAGGTCTTGATCAATTTGCCTGGGTCCTTCCAAGCATCCTTAGGTGCATTTTTACAAGGTGCAACTCGGAACGAACTTTTGGGAACAGATTGAAAAAATGGCGAGTCTCTCTTCCCTCAAGGGATACAGAATTGCCAATTATTTATTAACCCCTCAACACCGAAGCACGTCAATGTAATGTGCTGACCACTTTAGCCCTCTCAGCTGAATCACATCAATATAGTGTGCCTTGTAAAAAACTGCCTGCACATTGCTCCACCCCGATTTTGACATATCCCTTCAAGTCAATGTGCAAACTAACCCCTCCGGCTTCAGGTTGGGTGGGATCCAGCCACTCAGGGGGCAGGAGGGGTCGCCCCTCTCTCGGCCCACCCATTGCCTGAATGTTTTGTCATCTGTCATGTAATAACCCTCTCTGAAGACCCTCCCACCCCTCTGTACGCCCCAATAGGAAGTTGTTAGTCGAAGTTTACCTCTCCCCCAACCACGAGGACCATTCCATCCCCCTCCAGCGCCCCCACCTTCCCCCCTCACCTCTGTATACCTTCACCTACTCCTATCCCCTCCCTCCCTTTCGGCCCCATACTACCATCCTACCCCCAGTAAACCATCGTGTGATAGCGAGCAAGCAGCTTGGCTTGCTCTCCCCCTCATGCCTCCCGTCCCTCACTCCCCCCACCCCCACCACATGTACACGTGTATTGCCTCTTTTTTTTTTTTTGTGTCTGTGCCTTTTCGTACCTGAACATAATAAATGTTTCTCTGTATACCATTCTATACATGCAAACACGTTCAATCACAGGCATCTGAGCCCCCGGGTATTCCCCCACCACCACCCAGCCCCAACCCCCCACCACCATCCCTCCATCTTGATTCATCTATTACTCCCCATGCGTGAATTATCTCCCTACATCTGCAAACACACCTGCTTGCATGGTTGATATGCTAAGCCACATAGATTTTGTTTGTTTCAACTAGCCAACTTTTGGTTTTTACTGTAAATGATTTCCCAAGGTTCAATGTACTCGTTGCTAGGGCCTTCTCCCCGAATGGAAGTTTATCTCCCCACACGTACATACACACCCGTTTTCTTCATAGAAGTTTTTCAAGAAACAAACTGAAGTGTTTCATTTTGATGAGAAAAAGATGGTTTTACCCAACCTCCATACCTACAAACCTTGTTTCCACGGGGTACTTTATCTCCCCAAAAGCTAGTAATCTCCCCACACCCCAAAACACCTGTCTTTCGGGCTTGGTGTGGTATATGTGGCAATGACCTATTTCAGTAACAGAAATAGTTAGTCATCAAAACTATGGGGGCTTTCGAAAAATTTAGGGGGTAACTATTTTTTTTTTCAACTTTGACTCTCGATTGTGCAGTAACCATTAGGTCTAGGGTGGGTGCCGATTGCACTGTCAGGTGTGTAAATTCTTCCTCTTTTTAGCCAGAGCATATTGATTTTCCCTTGGCGAAAGTCGAAAAAAACACCCCCCAAATTGCGGCTCCAGTGGCGGATGAGCCAGATTGAATTGCGGTATTTAGGGGTTAATACGATTAAGTAAATACAGTTGAATTGCTTCATGAAATATACATGGCAAATCTAAATTTAATCTTAGTTTTAATTAAACTAAAGTCAAATATTCCCTTTATCTATGCAAATGATGTATAAAATCTTCCTCCCACTTTTCTCGTGAGGATACACGTCATCCTACAATGCAGGTGCAGTTAGGTCAGTGTAAAATTTCTAAGTATTTACATCCATTTACAATATACTGTACATGTCCACAAGGGTTAAACACAGTAGCATTTAATTTATAATAACAAGAATTATTACACAGAACTAGAACACAATCTCTGGGTTATAAAACTGCTTGAATTAGTCGTTAGTGCTCTCTGGGTTTTCCTTTACTTTCAACAGGGACAGCTATCTTAAAAAGCAAAGAGTGTAAGTGCACGTGGGAAAATACTTCCCACAGTTTTGAGGCCGGGCAAAAAATTATGCACCGTATCATGTAATGTGACTTCTAGCCAGGAGCTCTCTCTCCATAGATCTTGAGAACCCTGTGCTGCAGCTCCTCTAGGTCGCGAATCTTGACCTAATTACTCTCCACCATTCATTGTCTCCGGGGTAGCTGTTAACTCAAGGAACACCAATTTATCAATTGTTTTTATATTGATATGTTCCCGACATTTAATTTTTGCAAGTTTCAGCCCCCCCCCCTCCGAATCTGGATATGCGGAGTTGACTTTAGCCACGGCCACTGGGATCTTGGTTGTTCTGTTTTTACTAAGACCACATCTCTGCAAGCTTATGACTGACTTGTTGCTGGCAACTTGAGCCCCATAAAATCTTTCTCTTAGGCTCGGAAGATAATCTTCGCCCCAGTGTCTGTTCCAGGTGTCCAGTACCTTTTCAGACGTTGATATCCCTCATGCAGATGCTGTCCTAGTTCATTATTCTCTATGGTAGAATCATCTACTTCGTCCTGGATATTCACACAAGGCAGCAGATGGAACTTTCTGCCATACAGCATATGAACCGGTGTCAAAGTCTCAATTGATATGCTAGTATCATCCAGATAGGTTAAAGGTCCATCGTGAGTCCTAGCCTCAGTTTCAGTTATCACGGTTCTAAGCTCCTCTCTGGTGATCTTAGTTCTGTGTATGGTTTTCCTAAGGCAGTTCTTCACAGTACCAATCATTCATTCTGTAAATCCATTTTACCATGGTGCTCTAGGAGCTATGAATTGCCAGGTACAATTTCGGATTCCCATCACCGACTTAACCTTTGGGTCAGTCATTATATTTAAAAGTGGAGGTTCTGCTCCAATGAAATTGGTTCCTTTGTTGCTTATCAGTTTACTGGGACAAGACCTTTCTAGCTGCAAAACTTCTGAAAACGTTCAGGAATGTCTCTGAATTTAAATCTTCTGCCATTTCTAGATGGACTGCCCTTGTGTAGGTGCAAGTAAACAAACATATATACACCTTATGGGGAGGTCTCTCCGCCGTAACATTTAGAGCTCCCGTGTATTCAACTCGTTACTTTGAAGGGCCGACTTACATTTACCCTGTCCTTTTGGTAAAGCAAGTGGTTCTGCATAGTCATATGGTCGTTGTCCATACCTCCTACATATATTTCTTTACAACCTGTCTACCGTTAGGGATCCAATACCTTTCTCGGATTCGGGCCAAAGTCTGCGGCACACCTCCGTGAAGAGTTAACTCATGGGCTTCCTTAACAATTAACTGTACAAAATAATCATTCTTCGGTAGCAATATAGGATGTCTAGTTTGGAGTGGCAAATCAGTCTTTACTATTCTGCCACTGCATCTGATTTGACCTTTTCCGTCTAAGAATAATCCTAAATTTCTTATCAGCTTATTATTGCTGCTAGTGCCCTTGGCATAAATGATCAAAAATCTCTTTCTGCATTATTTTCTTTGAAACCTTTTCAGCCAATATTCCTTGGGACAAAACTCCCTCAAACCCCACTTTCTTGTTCAAAACTTTTACAGCAAATTTAGTAGTGTTAAGGAGTTGTCTGATAATGGAAATCTAATGTCTGCTACATCTGGCTTAGGTACTACAGGATCCAAGTTTACAACACTAACCTCAGCAATACCATACCTGTAGTGTTTCTTCTCAGGCCATTCCTTTGTAAGTAACCATTCACGACCCTTAAACAACAAGTTATCTTCTACTGTTGAACCTCTCAAGAGCAGATCAGTTGGGTTTTGTCTGGAGGATACATGTATAAATTTGGGAATTTGGAAGACAGTTCTTTTATAGTCTTCACTCTATTGCAGACGAAAGGGATTTTACTGTCCTCCTTTCGTATCCACTAAAGACAACTTTCACTGTCAGTCCATATATAAATATCCTCAAATTGGAGTATCAAGAGTTGTGGTTAAATATTTGGCCAATTTACTTTCTATTGCAGTGGAAGCCAGTTTCATTTGAGGTAGGGCTTCTTCCTTTAATTGGTGCAATTCTGGCTTTGGACATAATAATCTTACTGTCATTTCCTGTTACACATTTAGCTAATGCTCCATATGCCCTTTGAGAAGCATCACAAAATATATGCAAATGTGACTTCTCATTACTGTTTATCTTCCTGGGAATACATATGCTTAATGTTTTTTTGTTTTTGTTTTTGTTTTTCAAATTCCTTTCTAATTCGTTCCCATTGTTCAACATACGTTTCACTTAATTCAGTGTCCCAGTCTAACTTTTTCTCGCCAACCTCTTGCACTAAACATTTGCCCCCTAATAACAATAGCACTGACCAAACTTAATGGGTCAAGTAACATGGACCTCTAACTTAACAAGGATCTCCTAACTTAACAAGGACCTGTTGGTGAGAGTGACATCAGAGAACTTTTAATTGATTTTAAACTAATTTCATCAGCTCTTGTATCCCAGTTAAGACCAAACACATTTTGAGTTTTGGGAATGTCAGTACTTGGATGGTCCTCTTGTATTCAATTCTTAAAAGCTGCAATTCAGATTTCAGCTCTGTTACGGCAAATTAGCCTTCCCACATTCACTTCATAAGCCTTCAATGCTTCCCTCTCCTTATCAGCAACACCTTGCAAATTATCCATATAGAAAGCCTGCCCTATTTCTGGGCATTTGGCATTTTCAAAATGATGCTTCAGTGTGTTGCATAGTAAGAAAGGACTAGCACAAGAGCCAAAGAGCACCAATCGGAAACAGTAAGCTTTTAATGGAATATCCTCATTTTGAAGGTCTTGAGGCCAAAGGAATTTTTAAAATTTTCTATCCTTCCCTCTAAGCCTATTCTGAGAAAAGCCTTACTAATGTCTGCTGTATAAGCATAAGGTTTCTCTCTAATTCTAAGTAATACATTTCCCAACTTCTCTGTTAGTGTAGGTCCAGAGTATAGGCAATCGTTCAAGCTAGCTGATCCTTTGGACGCTTTACTACTACAATTGAAAACTATCCTAATGGGAGTTGTTACTGAATCCTTGCTTACATCACGATGTGGTAAATAATGATGTTCTTTGTGGTTAAGAAGGAATTCTATCTCCTCTTTAATTTTATTCTTCAATTGATCTTTATAATATTATCATATATGCTTAGATATTCTTGGTTTGTCTCTCAACTTTCTTAGAAGATAAATTAACTGAGCCTTAGCTGCTGGGTAATTTGTTGGTATCTCCGAATGGTTTAGTATCCATGGTAATTCAACTCAATACTGTCCATCTCTAAATTCCACAGACTGGTTATACATGTCCTAAGTTATTTTATCTTCAGGGGTTGGTTCTTCAGAGTGTATTGCTACACTATCTAGGATCCCAAAGTTTGTGTACAGGTTCATTTTTTTCATCAAGCAAATCACATATCTGAATAGGTTCTAATTCTCCACATATTCTAGCTACCATCAATGACTGTGTGGACTGGCATTAAAGACTGGTAGTCTACCAATTTGGCTCCCCTCTGGCTTGCTAGTTGGAGAAGAACAAGGGGCAGCTGCCCCATAATAAGGTTACCTCCTGGACTCTTGAACAACTGTACGTTCTAAGATGTCTAGTGGAGAAGTCCCATGTAGAGAACCTTCCACAAGTGTAATCTGAACCAATTATCATTTTTATAGGACTCATAGTATCTGATTTCACATATCTGTTCAGCCAACTTATATCCCTGAGCCTTGTAGATGATCAGAGGTTTCCTTCCAGTCCATATATATATATATATATATATATATATATATATATATATTTATATATACTTGTGTCCATTTTATCCAGCACAGCTACTGTTATACGGGCATCTATATCTGCCAGTTTGTATTAAAGATCTAACTAAATCAAAGGACTGCTTTCCTTGGTAGTTAAAAATCCTGCAATCCAGATTTACTTTGCCGATAATAGGTAACTTTAATTTCTTTATAATGTCCGCAGAAATGAAGGTTTTCTGTACACCTGTATCAAAAATAGTACATGCTAATTGTGTTTCTATTTCCTATCATTACTTTCACATTTGCAGTTGGATCTGCAGCTGGCTTTGTTACTGGTGTATTTACTTTCACAACTGTCATATTGACACTTATGGTTTTAAGAACCTCATGTTTGATCATTCTTGGGCACAAAACGCTGTGATGATTGTCTTTCTTGCATTTGAAACAAAGATTTATTTGATTTTATAGTACAGTGACAAAACATTCTGACGTATATATACATCAACGTGGACGGGCGGGTTAAGCTTCCTTCTCAATCTCGCAAGAGAAATCATCCTTTTGGTACCTACCGTACAAGGCATCCTTGGTTCTTATGTAGAAGCTTTAAGGGCACATTTCTAGAAAGCACCCAATCTGCTACTTTAAAATTTTCATAAGTACCTAAAGCCTTTAACTTATAACTCACTGCAATCTGAAAATTTTGCAAGGAATCAAAATCATGTTTAGGTATGGGTGTCTAGTTAGGAGCCTTCAGTAACTGGGTAATGACCTGCTCCCTATCTTCATAATTCTGTCTAAGGATAGTCAAAGCCACCTCATAATTGTTTTCTTCAACAGGTAATTCCCTTTTCAACTTGTAAGGAGTCCCCTTGACCTGTACTAATAGATAGGAGAGTTTACCCACACTGGGGAGGTCTGTTCGGTCGTGGACTAAGTATTTAAACTGATCCCCAAAGAACTTCCAATTTTGCTCCCCATCAAACTCTGGAAGTATAATATGTGGTAATGCAGCTTTACTCTGCAGTTCCACAACTTGTGTGTTTTGCTGTAGTATTAGTCAATTTTTGAATCAAACAGCTTCACAATTGCTATACAGTATATTCCTCTAATTTACTTTCAAATTTGGTAATCTTCTACTCCAAAAGATCTTTATCATCGTCTTTCACTATTGCTGCTTCAAAATTAATGTAACTTTCTTCATACTTAGTCCATCTGTCAATATTTCTAGTATGTGCAAACGGCTACTTACTTTCTCCCTTGACTGAGGTGTTTGATCTAATAATTTCCTACAATCATTTATGGCTCTCGTTACCCATCCCTTTATTACCACTGGATGGCCTCTTGTAACAAGAAAATAGACATTTTGACTAATTTCTAATTTTACACTGCTAACATCCACTCACTTGATGTACTGCTGCCTACTTCCTTAGCTTTTATCATTCTTTTTCTGTGCCTGCCACTCCTCCCTTCATATTTCTCCTATCTTTCCAGTCACTTCCTTTATTCCTTTTCTTTCCTTTACAGGTGGCTTTACATTGAGTGACAAGCCAAATGGTTTCCTGTAAGCCAAGAAACCATTTACAACGCCTGGGTGGTAACCATATAACCAAACCATACGTGCTCCCTACGTGTCAACAAGTGGGTTGGTGGAGGGTTGGTTCCCTCCCTGTAAAACAACTAACTCAGGTGTCAAATGGCCTACCCTTTGTGGGATTATGGTGTCTGGTGATAGATAGATAGATTGAACTGATTTTATATGTACCATAACAAACTGGTGAACCATATGGCAGGTTTTACTAGGCTCAAGAAAGGGTATGGTTACAGAGGACTTACATGAACCTTCAATGGCTCCTACCACGGCCAAAATGTTTTCAACAATTTCATTAACTTCCACGTCTTCATAAATGTCATTTCCTCCCAAAGAAAAGGATAGTACGATCATGTTCCCAATCCAACACGGCATTTAGCCACTCATCATTAGAAAAGGAACTTGCCCTTCCACCAGGAATGACCCTGTAAATACGTATTTCCGCGTCTGCCACCTTCTGTGGAATGCAAGGAAGTAAACTACGTCCCACAAACCACGACCTTGAAATCATTCAAGCGTTTCTGCACACGTCTGTTTCCTCCCTGGGGGCAACCGCAAAATGTCAGAAATTTTATACACTTTCTTTCTCTGATGAGTGTTAAGTCCCCTAAACACAACCAATACTAAATTTAAATAACAGAAAGTCTCCTTTTTGGGAAAATAGGGTATAATTAATACTATGTACTCTAACTCATCGGTAATTATCTCCTTACATCCTAGTTATTACCCCCTCTTTGGCCAAATCATAATTGGTTACTTAGCTAGACAGAGTCAGAATAACAGATGACGATGGGGTGTGAGGTCTCAGTTGGTTTCTCTGGGCCTTCCAAGCATCCTTGGGTTCATTTTTTACAAGGTGCAGCTCGAACGAGCTCTAGGAACAAAATGAAAAATGGAGAGTCTCTCTCTCCTCTCATAGGATTCGCAGATTCCAACTCTTTATTTATTACAATTAGCTAAATACAGTTGAATTACTTCATGAGAAATATAGAAGGTAAGTCTGACTGAAATTAATCATACTTTTAATTAAACCAAAGCCAAATATTCCCTTCATCTATGTAAACTTATGTATTAATCCTTCCTCTGTTTTTCTCGTGAGGATACATGTCATCCTACCATGCAGGTGCACTTAGGGTCAATAGATAAATCCTAAGTATTTACACATATGTCAACGGCCATACCACGTTGAGTACACCGCTTCCCGTCCGATCAGCGAAGTTAAGTTAAACGTTGGGTCTGGTTAGTACTTGGATGGATGACCGCCTGGAAACACCAGATGCTGTTGGCATCCCCACGTGTCAAGTGGGGGTTGGTGGAGGAATTAAGTGCCCCTCCCTGTAAAACAATTAACTCTAAGCCCTTGGCCACCCCGTTTGGGATACATGGCGTCTGGCAATGAATGAAAAATGAACCTCTACACATATATTACAATATAGTTGTCCTCGAAGAGTTAAATGCAGTAGCATTTAATTTATTAATAACAAGAATTATTACAGAAGTAGGAACGTAATCTCTGGGTTATAAAACTGCTTTAATTAGTCATTAACGCTCTCTGGGATTTCCTCTTCTTTGAACAGGGACATATATTTTAAAATGTAAAAAGTGCAACCGCTCTTGGGGGGAAATTTTTTCCCACAGTAATAATAATAATAATAATAAATAACAATAATAATAATAATAATAATAATAATATAGTTACTGTCCACATCTCCACCACCAGTTTATGTTGGTTCTTCTTGCTTGGAACCTGGGTGCTGTGGGGGTGGTTGTTCTACTTGGACAGGACTGGAAGCTCATACGCCATCTACCACCTCTGCGATCCTCTCACGGCTGGTCGCATCAACAAGCCAGACTCAGGTGCAGTATAGTTTCTCACATGACGTTTTACACTGATGCAAAACTGTCTCAGATCCCGCCCTCCGTTCCCTGGTTCTCAACATCCCTCCTCCTAGCCATAAGTGCTTACACATATCTCTGATTCGACATAACTGTTCATAGTGAGCACATTTTAGGGCAGTGAGGGACTCCCTCCAATGGTCTGTCTATCTATCCATTGCCAGATGCCACATAATCTGGTAAGGGGTGGACACAAACAAATCGCATCCATGTTGCCCTGGTCGTCTGCCATTTCACTGCCCTGCTTCCAGCTCATAAATCCCTCTCTCATTTACCTCTCGACTCCATCCCTCACACCTCATTTTTGGCCTCCCCTTCCCTCTCCCTCCCCACCTCCCTCCCTCACTCGAACACACCCTCCTCGTCAGTCCCTCGCTCTCCATCCCTCTCCACATGGCCAAAACCACCTCAATGTGTTTCTTCCTAACGCTTCCCTATCACATCCACATCCACACCATAATGCCTCTTTCACTTCCTCATTTGTCAGTCTGTCTCTCCATGTGATTCCACATGCTCCTCTCATATAACTTACTTCCACTGCACTCTCACTCATGACTTGTGTCTCTCCAACAAGGTCCAAGCATCACTTCCATATGTTAGAGTTGGGATCACAATACTGTCATGTAGTAAAGAGTTCACTTCCATGCTCACTTCCCTGTTTTTTATTCACTGTTTTCAATGAACCAGCAACCTTTCTTCCTTGTTGTGCCCTTTCAAGCACATCACACTCTAAAGATCCATCCTTACTCATCACACTACCCAAGTATATAAACGCACTCACATTTTCCATTTCCTCCTCATCCAACCTCACTGTACATTCAGTGACTTCATTTCTCTCGAAGACCATAACTTTACTTCTTCCCTACATTCACATTTAGATTCCGTTTCTTACACACTCTTCCAGACTCATTCACCAAGCCTTGCAGCTCCCCTTCGTCTTCATCTAACAATACAGTGTCATCTGGAAACAACAGTACAGAGAGTTTCCAGACACTGCCCTCTATTTTTACGGCAACTCCATCATCCACTGCCCTATCTTGTATCTCTTTTATAACCCCATCCATATATCAGGTTGAACAACCATGGAGACATGACACATCCCTGTTTCAATCCAACCTTCAAATAGAAAAATTCACTAAATTCACTGTCCACACACACTGAAGCCTTAGCACCCCCCAACATACTCTTCATGCCAGAAAGAAACTTCCCATGTACTCCATATATTTCTAAAACATTCCACAATCCTTGTCTATCCACCTTGTTATATGCTTTCTCCAAAGCCAGGAAGGACGTATACAACTTCTTTCCCTTCTGTAGAAACTTTTCCACTAAGGACCTAGGAATGAATATCTGATCTACACAACCTCTTCCGTTCCTAAAACCTCCCTGTTTTTCTGCAATTAATTCCTCTGTTATTTCCCAAACTCTCTCAATAAGTATCCTACCATATACATTTCATATTACACTATAAAGACAAATGCCCCTATGATTTCCACACGCTTCTTTTTTCCCTTTTCCTTTGTACGGGGGAATAATTATACATGGCTTCCAGTCCTCCGGGACTTTGCCTTCCTCCCAGGCCAATCTGCACATCTTCCACATCCATTCTACTACTGTCTCTTCCCCATGCTTCAGCACACTCACAACACACTCCATTCATTCCTGGGGCTTTCCCCTTTTTGACTTTTTTCATTGCTTCCACAACTTCCATCGTACCGATTTCTTCTTCTTTTCTCACATCCTTCCTTCTCCCAGCCATTCCCCAACCACTTATACTCGCATTAGTTTCATTCTCTATGTTCAACAATTCTTTTAAGTGTTCTCTCCATCTGCTCACTTTCTCTCCCTTCTTCACTTGTAATCTACCATTTTTATCTCTCACTCCCCGACTAACTTGTTTAACACTCTGTCTAACTCTCTTTTCCTATTTCCAGAACATTTTCTTACATTTCCTCCACTTTACACTAAAATTCCTTCCAAGTTCCTCATCCACTCTCTTCTTACACTCTCGTATTAATTTTTCCACCTTTTCCTTCCCCTCTGCATATAACTGTCTCTTCCGTCTCTCAGCTTCCTCCACACCCGTGTTTCTCATCCACTCACTATATGCTTTCTTCTTTTGTGCCACAGCTTGTCTCACCTCTTCATTCCACCATGCTGTTCCTTGCACCCCTTTTCGTCTTCCCTTCACTCCACGCATCACCTCAAATGCTGCACAGATTTTTTCTGTGAATATCTTGCACGCACCTTTCATGTCCCCCATCTGCTCCCAATCATATTTACCCAATCGCCCCTCCACTTCTCTCTTATATTCTGCCTTTATTCCATTCTCCTGTAACCTTTCTACCCTGCTTGTATGAACTACTTCCAACTGTCTTTCCCTCCTCTATTCGTCCATTTCATTTGAACCTTCATTTTAACCCTTCCCGTCTGGCAGATTTTGTCGCAAGAGCTCCCCACAGCCGGGCATTCCGGACATAAATCGGCAAAATCGTCTATCTTTAAACCTTCATCTCTCTGTTAATATTAAATCAACTGCAACAAATGAGGTTTCATATTACTCACCAATCCTTCGACTTCAAGTTGATGGCATCAGATGGTCCGTGAAGTGCAGATAGGGAGAGTGAGTGAGTGAGAAATGAGGGCATTTTTTTTTTTTTTTTTGCCGGTGTCCGTATGCGTGGTGGAGGTTCGGTGACACAACAGGCTTACATTAGCCCACCACGCTTATATCACGTCGATGACACTTCCAGGACACCAATATACACTACGAACTCTCTTTCCGTGATTATTTTTCCATAATTGGTCGTACTGGGTGAATGAAGGCCGATCATAGTAGCAACGACCTTGAGACAGACACTCTCTCTCTCTCTCTCTCTCTCTCTCTCTCACACACACACACACACACACACACACACACACACACACACGGAAATGTATGTTTGGCTAGGATTGTTGCTCGATTCTGGCATTGGTGATCGAGTAGAAGTCTGGGTATTGCAACTCCTAGAAATAATACTATTACTACTAGCAGTACAAGTACAACTGCCACTGCAACAGCTACTACTAATACTACAACTACCACTACTACGAGCACTACTACCACTACCACAACTACTATTATTACAACTACCACAACTACTACTATTATTACCACATCTACAGCACATATTACCACTACTACTACCACTACATGCACTACTGAAAAATAAATAAATAAATACATAAATCAATAAAAATCTGAATCAAGTACCGGTAGTCATTTACGTCCTGCCCACAAATGAAATACTTACCACTGTGACCCTCTTTCCTTTGAGTTATAATTTTTCATTAAAAATATGTATAAACAAATGTTTTCCAAATTATATAAGGCTGCAATTTTATCATGAAACATACTTTCTGCCTCCATTATGCACATAATACTCAGAGCAGTGAAATCATATTTTCTGTTTCAACCAAAAAAACATACTGGTAATCGTATGTACAAAAGTAACTTATTCATAATACCTAGACTCCTACCACTCGGTCTTTGCGTGGAAATCAAAGAAACAGTCAGTGCATAGTGCAACCTCACATTCAGCACACCACCACTTCGTCATACGGCTTTGCTGTGGTCGGCGCGATGAATTGGCGCAAACATAGCAACACCGGATGGCTTCTTTGACTGCAGGTGTGCGAGGTAATATTTCCATGAAATGCCTGCTGAGGTAGTCCCTGCACTGCAGGCGGTCAGGCAGTTGCTGTACACTGTGCCTACGTTTCACGGAAGGATTGACCTGTCCATGACTCTCCAGAAGGCCATAAATCACATCCTTCTCGAACTGTCTGAGGGATGTGCTGGTCTGTGTAACATCCTTGTACAGAATGAAGGCATTCAGTACACAGATGTCCAGTACATGTAGGAATGTCTTCTTATACCACATACAGCACCTCCTCAAACAGTCGATTGTGCCAATCTGCATATCTGATTTATCGACGAGTCGCATTTTCACGTTATAGTCCAAAACAGCATCAGGCTTGAAGACTGGCTGCCTCGTTCTTCTGTCGACCTTGCCTTTGTCAATTAACTTACCCTTGTGGACCATGGAGAGGACATTCACCTTTCTCTTATCATGCCAGTGAATTGCCAGGAGTTTACCTGATTGCAAGGTCCTGCACTCCCTTCACAGTGCCTTTGGGAAGGGATGCCCAGTGCTTCCTCTTTACACGGACAATGCCACACGATCCAATTTGGTGTTCTTGCAGGTACTTTGCAAGACTTGGTGCCGTGTAATAATTATCACTGTAAAGGATATGGTTGCCACTGAAGTACCTGTCCATTAGTTTCTTGACCACAGAGCCAGAAAACCATGGGGATCGTCTTTTCGAGAACACCAAATCACTCGCTGTATACACAGTGAAATCAAGCACGTACGCAGTCTTGCAATCACACAAGACAAAGAACTTTATTCCGAAACAATGTCTCTTAGATGGAATGTACTAAAGGCAAGACGTCCCCTGAACAAAACAAGCGACTCATCAATAACAACCTTCTGAAATGGCCTGAAAAATGATCGAAATTTCTCCTTCATCATCTCAAGAATCGAGCGAATTTTCTACAGCCTATCGTTTGGATGTGGGTCCATATTGGTGGAAAAAATGTAAATACCTCAAGATGTCAAGATATTGGTTACATGGCATATACTTACCGAATACTGGCATCGCAGCAATATCGTCCATGAGCCAGTAATCGTGTATGTTATGTTTCCTAACATGAGGCATCAACATTGTCAATGCTAGCCAAACATACATTTCGCTAACACTCATTGCAGTCCATTCCTTCATTTTTGCACTCTCTCTCGTGTGAGTTTCAACCCAATTGCAGCAGAAATCCCTGAAACTGTTCACTTCTTTCACAATGAACTACATCACTGCTGTTGTGAAAAAAGCAAGGAAGAAGTCCACTGCAGAAGAAGCTCTGTTGCAGGGAAATTCTGGCTGCACACCTGCATTTGTGTCATCAAACAGGTATTTCAGGCTGAAACCCCGTCCCTTCTTCCCACACAAAGGTTTCAAACCTACTAGTCCATGGCTCCTGCCTTGCCTGCCATGCACGTGACCTGCCCCATGCCCTGCCACGGCCCCTAGCATGGCGGCGTGGTGGCGATTTCGCCTACTCACCACTAGATGAGGCAGGTGATAATGCTGGTGACGGTGACAGTGGTGGTGATGGTGTTGGTGAATGGTGTTGGCGGGCACGTGCCTGCCGGCGTGTACCTGCACCAAAATAACCAGATGGGCCAGTTGGTGGTGAAGTGGCAAGTGGTGAGGCAGGCCGGCATGGTGAGGCAAGTCGTGAGGCCTGAAGTGAGGCAAGTCAGCGTGGTGATGCAGGGGATGAGGCAGGTCGGCGTGGTAAGGCGCGTGGTGAGGCCTGAACTGAGGCAGGTTGGCGTGGTGATGCATGTGGTGAGGCCTGAAGTGAGGCAGGTCGGCGTGGTAAGGCACGTGGTGAGGCCTGAAGTGAGGCAGGTCGGCGTGGTGAGGCACGTGGTGAGGCCTTGAGTAATGCAGGTCTGCGTGGTGATGCACGTGGTGATGCATAAAGTGATGCAGTTGGTGTGGGTGAATGTGGTGGTGATGGTGTATGGGTGGGAAATTCCACACTATGCTGCTCTCGTGCCCAGTGGCTCAGCCTGCGGTATTTTCTCCTCCCGCCAGCCTCCTCGCTTCCTTCACACTCTACCTCCCCGAAACTATCTCCACTGTGCGTATATCACCCTCTGCAGGATCATCAACTACATCTGATCCTTCATCACCAGAAAAGGCTGATGATCTTGCTGATGGAAAATATCGCTGCACAATGGAGAATTCATGGTCACTCTCCTCCTCTGATGCATATTATTCCTTGCTCTATCTATCTATTGCCAGACGCCTCAATCCCGTTTGGGGTGGCCACAAACAAATCGCCTCCAAGTCGCCCTGTCCCCCGCCATTTCACTGCCCTGCTCCCAACTCACACCCCTCTGTCATATACCTCTCTACCCCATCCCTCCATCTCATCCTCAGCCTCCCCTCCCTCTTCCCCCTCCACCTCACTCACATACACTCTCTTCGTCAGTCTTTTCGCCCTCCATCCTCTCCACATGGCCAAACCACCTCAGTGTGTTCCTCATAACGCTTCCTATCACATCCACATCAACACCACAACGTTCTTTGTATCCTCATTCATCAGCCTGTCTCTTCATGTGACTCCACAGGCTCCTCTTAAACAACTCATTTCCACTGCTCTCACTCTTGACTTGTGTCCTTCCAACAACGTCAAAGCTTCACTTCACTTCCGTACGTTAGAGTTGGTATCACAATACTGTCATGTAGTAACTTTTTCACTTCCATGCTCACTTCCCTGTTTCTTATCACTGCTTTCAAAGAACCAGCAACCTTTCTTCCCTGCTGTACCCTTTCAAGCACTTTACCCTCCAAACCTCCATCCTTACTCATCACACTACCCAAGTACTTAAACGTACTCACATTTTCCAATTCCTCACCATCCAACCTCGCTGTACATTCACTGACTTCACCTCTCTCAAAGACCATCACTTTATTCTTCCCTACATTCACCTTTAGATTCTGTTTCATACACACTCTCTCAAACTCATCCACCAAGCCTTGCAGCTCCCCTTCGTCTTCACTCAACAATACAGTATCATCTGCAAACAACAGTACAGGGAGTTTCCAAACACTATCCTCTCTCACCAGGGCCACTCCAACATCCACTACCCTACCTTGTACCTCTTTTATTACCCCATCCATGTACAGATTGAACAACCATGGAGACATGACACATCCCTGTTGCAAACCAACTTTCAGAGAGAAAAATTCACTTAGTTCACCATTCACACGCACTGCAGCCTTCGCACCATCGTACATACTCTTCACAGCATTCAACAACTTCCCATCAACTCCATATATTCTTAACACTTTCCACAATCTTTGTCTATCCACCCTGTCATATGCTTTCTCCAAATCCAATGAAGTCGCATACATCTTCTTTCCCTTCTCTAGAAACTTTTCCACTAAAGATCTAAGAATGAATATCTGATCTACACAACCTCTTCCCTTCCTAAAGCCTCCCTGTTCTTCTCCAACTAATTTCTCTGTTCTTTCTCTAATTCTGCTCAATAAGTATCCTACCATACACTTTTTCTATTATACTAAGAAGACAAATGCCCCTATGATTACCACACACTTACTTTTTCCCCTTTTCCTTTGTACAAGGGAATAATTATACCTGACTTCCAATCCTCCAGGACTCTACCTTCCTCCCAGGCCAATCTGCACATCTTCCACATCCATTCTACTACTATCTTTCCCTCATGCTTCAGCATTTCACCACACACTTCATCAATTCCTGGGGCTTTCCCCAATTTAACTTTCTTCATTGCTTCCACAACTTCTATCCTACTGATTTCTTCCTGTCTTCTCACCTCCCTCCTTCTCCCAGCCATTCCCCAGCCACTTATACTCGCATTACCTCCATCCTCTACGTTCAACAATTCCTTAAAGTGTTTTCTCCATCTGCTCACTTTTTCTCCCTTCTCCACTAGTAATCTACCATTTTTATCTTTCACTCCCCTGCTAACTTCACTTCCACCCTGTCTTACTCTTTTCACCTCTCTCCAGAACATTTTCTTACAGTCCCTCCACTTTACACTCAAATTCCTTCCAAATTCCTCATCCACTCTCTTCTTACTCTCTCTTACTAATCTTTTCACCTCTCTCTTTCTTTTCTACATATAACTCTGTCTTCCGCCTCTCAACTTCTTCCACGCCCCTATTTCTCATCCATTCATTGTATGCTTTCTTCTTTTGTGCCACAGCCTGTTTCACCTCTTCAGTCCACCACGCTGTTCCTTGCACCCCGCTCCGTCTTCTCTTCCTTCCACACACCACATCACATGCTGCACATATTTCTTCTGTAAAAATCCTAAACATACCTTTCCGTGTCTCCCGTCTGCTCCAATTCATATTTGCCCAATCGTTCCTCCACTTCTTTCTTATACTATGCCTTTTTCTCATCCTCTTGTAACCTTTCCACACTCCTTGCAACTACTCCTTCCTCTTGTCTTTCCCTTCTTCTATTCCTCCATCTTACTTGAATCCTAATTCTGGCCACCACCAAGTAGTGGTCAGAAAGTCCACTCCCCAACCTCTATAAACTCTTGCATCCATTACATATCTTCGCATCCTTTCATCCACACACACATAATCAATCATTGCCTTCCTTTCATTCAGTTCACCACCCACCCTTCTCATCACTCGCCATGTGTACCTGTGGATCATTTTATGGCTGAAGAGGGTATTGGCTATCACCAACCCTCTCCCAGCACAAATGTCCACTAACGCACTGCCATTCTCATCTATCTCAGCAGGCACACCCCACTCACGAACTATTCCATCCACCTTCACATTCCCAACTTTACCATTCATATCACCAATCAAAAACACTCTCTCATTCCTTCCAAACTTTTCCATGCACACTTCTACATTTGTCCAGAACTCTTCTCTCACTCTTCTAGCACGATCTTGCGTTGGTGCATACACACACACAATTGCCCACATTTGTATTCCAACTTTCAACTTTACCCACACAATCCTTGACCCTACTGATCCATACTGTCTTATGTTCCTCTTCCATCTTTTACTCACAACTATACATACTCCTTCCTTTGCCCTCTCATTCTCACCTACTCCTGCACATATACCCCATCCATACTCCCATTCTCTCACACTTTCTCCTCTCCATTTTGTTTCAGTTATTCCACATACATCCACTTTCGCACCCTCAAGCACCTGGACAATCTCTCTCTTTCACCTCATCATTCGCTCCCCTTACATTCCAAGTTCCAATTACCATGTCCTTTGTCCGGTCCTTGGTCGTCATTGTTTGGTCAGTCCTTATCCGAGGCTTATTGTTTGTTTTTTTAGTTAGTTGTTTTCCGGGGAGGGGCACTAACCCTCCGCCAACCCTTTTAGTCGCCCTTTACAATAAGCAGGGATACTGGGGGAGTATTCTTGAAAAAAAACCCTACCCCCAGGGGGGGGTAGGTTCTTTGGAGGAGTCACTTTCCCTACTCAAAATTGGCAATAATGGTACATCTAACTCCCTCCCTATTGCACTATCAAGTAGATTTTTCCTCCGAGGGTCTTTGGACTTCATAGGAGTGGAAGTCGGAGGGCAAGGGCGGGCGGCCGAGGACCATGACACGGGAATATCTTTATGCGTAGGCCTATCCATCACGGACATACGGATCCAACCGGAGCATGATTGGGATGCATGTGAGAGGTTGCCAGAGGGTGCAGGTGGTGAAAATCATCACCTGAGTATTCGAACAATGGCACGAATTACTAGATCATGTATACATGACCTCTGGATGGCTCCGGGAGGACATGTATACATGTCACTCGGACGGGATGGGTTAAAAACCACCAAGTGGGTGGTAAGAATGTCCACTCCCCCATCCCTCTATATGCTCGTGCATCCATTACACACCTTCTCCTTTGTCATCCACACACTTATATTCAGTCATTGCTTTCCGTTCATTCAGTTCACCACCCACCTTTCTCATCATTTGCCTCATATAGGCGATCTGTGGGTCATTTTGTGTCTGAAGAGGGTATTGACTATCACCGACCCCTTCCTGCACAAATGTCCATTAGAGCACTACCATTCTAATCCACTTGTGCAGGCACACCCAACTCACTAACTACTCCATCTATCTTCTCATTCTCTACTTTTCCATTCATATCTCCAGTCAAAAACACTCTCTCATTCCTTTCAAACTTTTCTATGCAGTCTTCCACATTTGTCCAGACTTCTTTCACTCCACTTGCACGATCTTACGTTAGTGTATACACACACACAATCGCCCACACTTGTAGTCCAACTTTCAATCTTACCCACACAAAACTTTGGCCAATTGATCCATACTTTCTCATATTCTCATTCCATCTCGTGCACTCAACAAAATACCCTCCTTCTTTTGTCCTCTCGTTCTCACCCACTCCAGTGCATATACCCCATCCATATCACATTCTTTCACACTCTAACCTGTCCATTTAGTTTCAGTTAATTCACATACATCCAATTTTGCACCCTCATGCACCTAGACAATCTTTCTCTCTCTCTCTCTTTCATCTCATCTGCACCCCTTACATTCCATGTCGCAATCCATACCATGTCCTTTGTTCGGTCCTTAGTTGTCATCTTTTGGTCAGTCTTGGTCTGAGGCTTTTTGTTCATATTTTTAGTTAGTTGCTTTACGGGGAGGGGCTCTAACCCTCCACCAACCCACTTATTGTCACGTAGAGAACATGTGTTGTTTAGTTATAAGGTTACCACCCATCGTTGTAAATTATATCCTGGTTTACAGGAAATCATTTGACTTGCCACTTAATGTTAAGCTACCCTAAAAACAGAGTACCGCTTCACTCAGTGGGTGGATGATGCATGCCCCCACCTACCACCCGTGGTGGCATCAGTATAATGGAGTGGCTCTGCTACCTGAATGTAAATTTATCCCTTTATTCCTTCCTTCTCCTCTGAAGTGCGAATGGCAGACTGGAGGAGAAGGCAGCTAGAGTCTGCAGTACACTGAGTTCACATTCAGATGAGCCTAGGAGTCAACAACAACAACTTTCTTTTCATTGAGAACTGATGCAATGATATTTACAAGGATGCTTTTGGGACTCCTTTCTGGAATTCATACAATCAAACTATTCCCCAACCTAGCCTAGGAGCATAATTGCGTCCTATACAAACAGCAGAACGATTCTCTAACCACTTGATCACACCTCTGTTGAACGATCTTGGCACCTAATAGAATGCATCTCAGAATCCAGTGAGATACGGCAGCAGTTCAGTATCTTGGCCCAAGCACTTCAGACCACCAATTCAAGGTCTTCTTAATCCAGGACATGTAGAGGAATTCGTTTGACGACTGTACAGCCCTAATCCATACTCTTTCTTCGGCCTAAGTTGTGTATGATACTGATTCCTTATCGTTTGAAAAGCCTAGTGCCCTATTCGTAATACTTAAATAGTGTGTAAGCGTTTTACTCTTATGTGGTAGGTGGGGATGCTCACCATCCACTCACTCGATGTAGTGCTGCATTCATGTGATTGCTCTTTCCTCTCTTCCTTCCTTCCTTCCTCTTCAGACTTTACTTCATTCTTTCCCCTCCCTTTTGTCTATGGGTGACTTTACACACTTCTGTCTTTCTTTTCTTCATTCTTTCCTCCTCTTCTGTCTATGGGTGACTCTACACTGAGTAACAAGCCAAGTGGTTTCATGTACACCAGGAAACCATTTACTATGCTGGGTGGTAACCATATAACCAAATCATGGTGCCTGGTGGTTTAGTGGGCAATTAAGGTGTTCCAATCGGATTGACCCTGTGCAGGTTTCTATCCAAGGGATGGTTGGAGTTTATTGCTCACGTACTGCCACTCAAGGATGAGTGAAGCTGGTCACTCTTATCTTCAGTGTCAGGACCAACTTGCTAGCCCCGGACTCCTACGCTCCTCATGGGGCCAAACTGGATTAGATGATGATGATGATGATGATCATGGTGATTATCTTCAGACAGCAAGGAGACGAATATAAAAAAGAAAAGAAAATTAATATCATCATGCAAAATGGCGTCTGATCATAAAAATAATAACTGTTAACAAATCGTTACCATAGAAGTTGGTGAATGAAGACAGACTATAGTCATATAACCCCTCATGCAATAAAATCCTCTGGAGACAACAAGAATATAATTTATGATAATATCAAATCATTAACCCCTTAACTGTGGAGCGTCACTTTCGTGGTGCTCAGGCGCAGTGGATCATACCACGGGGTGTCACTTTTGTGATTCTGTGTTATTTTGAATTATCCCGGGCATTCAGGTGGTGGCTTGTATCATCTATCAGTACTGCCAATGTCCAACACTAGTCAGCACTCCAAATCTCATTTATACTCCCATCCAATGTTGACATTTTAGCCATTTTCCCCCCTTCCTGACTCCCCTCCCTACCTGCCCTCCATTACCCTGTCCTCTCACCTCCCAGGCCGCGTTGCGCTAACCAAATCTCCCCCGGATTTTTCCACAGATTTCATCCATTGAAATAAGCCCTATGCCCTATACTTATACAAAATAATACATACCAAAAAAAAATAAGGTAAGTGATAGTGTTATACACCAGGAATTGGCTAATTATCACCTGACAACGCCTCACGTGCATTCATTCGCTACATTACCACGGTAATTTCCCCTTTGAATTATGCCTTGTAATCTATGTCTGTAATAAAAATATATATCAGAAAGGAAGGGAGAAGCCTAAGTGACATTTACATTCACTTGGAACTACCTATTTCTTTATGTATTGCCAAGATTTTCTACCAATAATTTATTAGCATGTAAGTTAGCAGCTGTCAGCCACAGTGTCATTGTCAATCCTTGCCTTCTCAGATAAGCCGCGGCATTTAGTTCCTTGTCCTCCGCTGTGGTCAAAACATGTCGCACTCGTGCCCTGCCATTTCTGTTGCTTCTGCGCCCATTGCAAAGGGCCCCGTGACCTCTACACCCAGAAAAAGTTGTGAGAGAAGCAGGAAAGGACTAAGTGACTCTGCAGTGGCACGTGAACTAGCAAGAATTGTCTATGGTGATGATGGGATAGTGATTTTGACCCTTTGGGTGAATCGTGTGATGAGCCGAGTGAGGAAATCGTGCCAGAAAGTGCTGAGTAATGAGTGCTTCAGTGTCGGAAGTTATCCCTAGCTCCAAGGGAAAGGGGCTGTTAGTGCAGCAAGGGAAGGAATTTGGGAAGGGAGTGAAAAAGGCGGCGTGTTAGCCCCAGAACAATGGCCCCGCATGACCCAGCTCCGCCATGAGTCCTGAGTTGATTCACCTTCCCATTCCCCAAGCCCCACTTCACTCATTTCTTCCTCTTCGTCTGCTGAATTATCTCCGGAGTCTTCGATCGTCGGAGTCACCGTCAGCATCAACAGTGAAGGCAGGCCGTAGAGGAAGAGGTAAATCCCGGACCAGTAAAAGTAGAGTTGGTACTACAGTAAGGGCTGCTAGTGCTGTACGGCAACTCAGGGTCAGTGCGAGTGACCTTGAACGGGAGTAAATCTGCCTCACAGCCACCCACCACCCTCACCCACCCTACACCGCCACGACAGGGAATCCTGGATGCCTTTGCGTGGACGGAAGGGTCCGATTTTGTGCCAGAACATTTAGTTTTTGATGAGAGCTCCTCAGGAGTACAGACTGCCTTCACTCTTGACGATAATGCTGAGTGTGTGGACTTCCTTTTGGCCTTCCTAGATGACGAAGTCATGCAGCACATATGTGATGAGACCAACAGGTATGAATCACAATGTGCTGCAAGTGGTACGGGTGTAGCCAAGATGCAACAGTGGTCCATGCTGGGAGTGCAGGAGCTGTATGTGTTCTTTGCCTATGCTTCTCATGCCACACTCAAAGAAGCATGAGTTGGAAGAATACTGGTCCATGGACCGCTTACTACCCTCACCCACCTTCAATAAGTACATGGCCAGAGATCGCTTCGGGAGACATCATGGGAAACCTGCACTTTGCCGACAACGATGTACCTTCCCAAAACGACCCACTCTGGAAGATCCGGAGATTCTGAGCAGAATGAAGGATAAGTTTATGTCATTCTTCCACCCCTTTCAGAAGGTTGTCATTGATGAAACCTTGGTTTTGTTCAGAGGACGTCTTCGGTTTGTACAGTACATTCCAAGCAAACGCCATCGCTTTGGAATCAAGTTCTTTGTACTGTGCAACTGTAAGATGGGGTACATCCTTGACTTCGTCATTTATTCAGCCAGCACTGTCGATCTGGATAAAACACACCCCCTTGGCTTCTCAGGCTGTGTAGTGAAAGTGCTCCTTGAAAAGTATTTTGGTGGGAATCATGTGCTGTATACAAACAACTATTATACAGCACCGAAACTTGCCAAATACCTTTCAGAGCACGGCATTGGCTCCTGCAGCACTGTCAAAAGTAATCGTGCCCACTTCCCCAAATTCACAGAGGCAGGAACCTCGCAGCGCAGGAGACGTGCACCTACGCAAGTCTGAGAAGATGCTGGCAATACGGTGGCATGACAAGAGTGGTCGTGCACATGCTCACCACCGTACATAAGGGGGAAATGACAGACAGTGGGAAGGTCGACCGTAGGACAGGCGAACCTGTGATGAAACCTGATGCTGTGTTAGACTACAATATCAACATGCGGCTGGTGGACATGTCCGACATGATGATTGGTGAGATCGACTGCCTCAGGAAGAATACTAGGTGGTACAGGAAAGTTTTTCTGCATCTCATAGATATGACGATGCTGAACGCCTTCATCCTGTACAAGATGAAGGTCAAGCCACCCAAGTCCTTATCCCTGAAGTTGTTTGCCAGGACTTGTGTTCAGCAGCTGCTGGAAAGATATGGTAGGGTGACAGCAGCAACTCCAAGGCGCCATCCAGTAACACTTCCCGACCGACATGAGCAGAGGGCGTATATGGATTGGCACAGACTGGTGCTAATGCCTGCCACAGGTAAAAGGAAGGCTGCGATCCGCAGGTGTCAGGTGTGTGCACATACCACCCGACGCACACCTGAGCACAAACGCACCTCTTGGCAGTGCGCTGAGTGCCAGGTTCCCCTCTGTGTTACCTGCTTCTTTGATTACCACAGCCAGAAGCAGTTCTAAAAGTGCAAGTGGGAAAGGAGAGTAATGTGGAAATAATGTGTAAATAATTTGTAAATAGCAAGTGAAATCAATGGATGTTCAGTACATATGATTGAACAGTGTATTATAGTTTTATCTTACTGAAAGTGACAGTGACTAACATAGTGTAATTGAAATAGAAGGGTAAATAATGAAACTACAATAGAAAATGTAAATAGTAATGTAAGTAATTAGTAATATAAGAATATGAGTACAAATACTTTATGTTATAACAGTGAAAGTGAATCCATGGCTCTACGTATTTTTACTGAATGAAAAATTGAATGACTTCAGTGACAATAAACTAATACTACTGAAGGAAACTTATGGAGAAAAACTCCAGATATATATAAGTGTGATATAGTAATAGAAATATAAAGTGTGAGGGGTTTTATGAATAATAAATGACAGAGTACCAAGAGCGAACTAGCGCAAGTGCGAAGGTCATACACGCTCGTAATTTTCATTGCTTCTCTACAGTTTTTTTTTTTTTCAGTATGGATCCCAAACTACTTGATAATCATAGAGTAGTGTTTATAGTGTTATTATCTGGCTGTGGTAATCATATTACGGGTTGTCGGGAAGTGTAAAGTGGAGACTTCGTTACCCAAATTCAGAGGTCTCCACAAGTCCTACGGTAACGGACGAAGGCTCAACAAACATTCCAGGAGAAATCTGAAGGTATGTGCCATAAGCATATTTAATTTTAATATTCTAGGACTAATAACTGATTTTTGGCAAATATTTTTTGAGAATCTGTCGGAGCCCGAATAACACCGCGGGACACGCAAATCATTGGTAAACATGCCCGCGGTGTAGGGGTTAATGGGCGTTAACCTTCTCTTGCTGGGGACAACTTCATTATTCTGTTCCTCTGATGGCCAGAAGAGTCAACGCAGCTGAAAGTGTATTTGAATTTGAGGGTGTTAATACTATCATATAATCACCTCATGGTCGAGACTATTCTACTTGCTCTATTAAATTTAATGCCAGATATATATATATATATATATATATATATATATATATATATATATATATATATATATATATATGTATATATATATATATATATATATATATATATATATATATATATATATATATATATATATATATATTGTTACGGAACAGAGAAAGATAATGTACTCTTTAAGTGAGAATACGAATAATCAATACTGTCCCGTAAAGGTCCAGGTTCAAAATAAAGAGTTAGGTAAAATTACAAGTTAAAGTTTAATGCTCAAACTAACAACAAAACATTCAGGACTCATAAGGATAATGTAATGGCAAAAAACAGATTAAATATATGGTTAACTGCAAATAGACTCCATTAACACGAAATTAGCATAAGTAAATTTATCTAAGTCAGCCCTGATAAAATGAAAATACACTGGGTATTGCTCAGTTAATGCAAGATAAATTATTACAGATACAAAATATTATTAATGATGGCTAACAACAAGAACCCCACATAAATTACAAAAACCTTACTAGGCCTAAGAATCAACCTTATGCTACACAGTACAAGAAAAAAATGCAACAACAGTTATACTCAAACTACACACAGCTGCTAGATGGTTGGAGACTTCCTGAGCACTCACAATAATAACTGTACAGGGAGGACAGAGATGTGAACAAAATGAGGAGTAGATCTAAGTGGCAATAATGCAGAGACTGAGCTCATTATATAGGGGCCAGCAGAGCTTGACACAACTTGTAAGAAGGACGCGCAAATGAAGCCATAGGGGACAAAGAGCTGACAATCCTACTCTGAACAACAGAAAGGACGACTTACTCTACTATAACGGTAGAAGGGGGGACTGAGGCAGAACACGCTCGTGATCAAACATGCAGCATACTGTGCGTTAAAATTACACAAAGGATGATGAAATCATAGGCTATGTAACACCTCCCCACAAAGAAAAAGAAATTTACAAAGGAAATTTCTTATTACTCTAAAACAATCTGTCTAAAGTCTAGATAAGCAATCTGCAATAACATTTTCTTTCCCCTTGACATGTTGTATGTCTAATGAATACTTCTGAAGAAGTAGACTCCATCTTGTCAATCTCTGATTTTTATCTTTAAACGTACTAAGGAATTTCAGTGGGTTATGATCGGTATAAATGACTATGGGGTCAAAACCAGAACACAAATAAAATGAAAAATGCTGTAAACCCAAAATCAAGGCCAGAAGCTCTTTCTCAATAGTTGAGTAGTTCTTTTGAGGTGGAGTGAACTTCTTACTGTAATAAGATACAGGGTGTTCAATACCCTGATCATCCTCTTGCAGCAAAACAGCCCCAGCTCCTGTTTCACTTGCGTCAACAGCCATCTTAAAAGGCTTAGCAAAATTTGGAGTAGCGAGCACTGGCTGACTTAATAGAATAGCTTTAAGTTTGTTGAAAGAGGATTCACAGTTATCGGTCCAGACAAATTTAACTCCTTTTTTCAGTAGGTCTGTAAGTGGTGATACAAGAATAGAAAAGTTAAGAACAAATCTCCTGTAATAACCTACCATTCCCAAAAATCTTTGTAGCTCTTTCCTACTTTTAGGTCTGGGAAGATCACTTATATCCTGAACCTTAACTCCTGGTGGTGCAACATGTCCATCACCAATTACGTACCCAAGGTACTTAACTTTAGCTTGACCAAACTCACACTTTGATAAATTAGCTACAAGATTAGCATGAACCAAACGCTCAAGAAATTTACTGACATGGCATAGGTGATCTTTCCAGTTGTCACTGAAGATTAATACATCATCAATATAAACAACACACCCTGCCAAACCCTCTGTTACAACATTCATGAGCTTCTGAAAAGTGGCTGGTGCATTCTTCATACCATATGGCATTACGGAACATGCAAAAGTCTTTCCTAGTGTTACAAAACATGAGATCTCCCTAGCACATTCAGTCATAGGTACTTGCCAGTATCCCTTTAACAAATCAAACTTACTTATGTACCTAGCCTTTTCGATCTTGTCTATGCAATCTTCCACACGAGGGAGAGGGTAAGTGTCTGTTTTGGTTATCTGATTAACATGTCTGTAGTTGATGCAAAGCCGCTGTGACCCACCTGGCTTAGGGACTAGAGTGACAGGAGAACTCCACTCGCTCTGACAGGGCTCAATCATCTTGTGGCCCAACAGGTAGCCAAGCTCCCTCTGGATGAGGGGAACTTTCACTGGGTTCACATGGTAAGGAGGCAGTTTAATTGGCTTTGCGTCTCCAACATCGACATCATGCATCAACACAGTGGTTCTTCCTGGAGTGGCACGAACACTTGCGGGTACTCCTGCAGTAATGCCGAAAACTCCTGCCTTTCCTCGGGAGGTAGATGAGAAAGCTTAGTCTGGAGATCATTAATGATATCAGGATTCTTCCCCAAACTATCACTCAGGCTCATATGCATGATAGAGCTTCGCTTGCAGACTCGGGTGGAACAGCTACAGTGCAGACTGGATTATTTTCATCCCGCCTGTGATATAACTTTAGCATGTTGATGTGACATAGTTGCTTGTTCTTTCTGCGATCTGGTGTGGCGATGACATAGTTGACATCACTGAGTTTCTTCTCCACGAAATAAGAACCACTAAACTTGGCTTGAAGAGGTTGCCCATGCACTGGTAGCAGAATCAAAACCTGATCTCCTGGCTGAAAGTGGCATAACCTGGACTTCTTATCATACCAAGTCTTCATCTTCCCCTGAGCAGCTCCTAAATTCTCTCTCGCCAGCTGTAGAGCAGTGGACAGCCGTTCTTTTAACTTCATCACATACTCCAGCAGGTTGATGTCATCTTCCTCCGACAGCCAGCATTCCTTGAGTAGCTTAAGGGGTCCTCTTACTTCATGGCCAAACATTAGTTCAAAGGGTGAGAAGCCCAGTGATTCATTTGGAGATTCTCTTGCGGCAAACACAACGAATGGAAGACCTTTATCCCAGTCTTTCTGATGTTCCAAACAGTATTTCTTGAGCATCGATTTGAGTGTTTGATGATATCTCTCCAATGCTCCTTGGGTCTGGGGATGGTAAGCTGAAGACGTGATCTGGGAGATGCCCAACTCGTTCAGAGACTGCTTGAAAACATTTGACATGAAATTACTTCCCCGGTCTGACTGTACCTCCTTGGGCAGACCAAACTTTGTGAAGAACCCTAGCATTTCCTTAACCACGTTCTTTGCTGAGATATTTCAAAGTGGAATGGCTTCAGGATAACGAGTAGCCATATCAATCAGGGTCAACACATAAGAAAATCCTGAAGAAGTCTTAGGAAGAGGGCCCACAATATCCACCAACACACGGGTGAAAGGCGCCTCAAAAGGAGGAATGGGAACTAGAGGTGCAACCTTTTCGGTCTGATTACACTTCCCACAACTTGACAGGTGTGACAAGACTTACAATACCAGGAAACATCCCTGAAGATACCTGGCCAGTAGAAGTGTTTCAAAATGCGTGCCACAGTCTTCCTCACTCCAAGGTGTCCTGCCAAACTGGAATCATGAGCCACTCTAATGATATCCTGCCTACAAACACGAGGGATGACAACTTGATGTACAACCTCCCATTCACAGTCGGCTGATGCTGTTGGGGGTCTCCACTTCCTCATAAGTACTCCTGACTTTATATAAAAACAAGTAGAAGCACCAGCTAACTCTTCCTCACTGCAAGCAGAGTTAGCTAGACCTTTCAACTCAGGGTCAGCAACCTGCAACTCAACCAACTCTTGACGAGACAAATTATCAACACTACGGGGTACTGCCTCATCTGGTGAGTGGTCCAAATTAGCAAGAAAAAGTGTCAGCTAAGATAACATCATCATCATCATTATCCTCTAAATCACCAGTAACTTTAGACTTAGCCCTAGTGACAGCACATGCAGGGAACACATCAGGGACATCACAATCCTGGGCCGCAGCCACTGGCTCACTAGACAACTGAGGAGCTGGACACACTTGACTTCCACCAATATCATTTCCAAGTAAGAAAGTTACACCTGACATTGGGAGTGTCTCAACCAACCCAACCATAACGGAACCATTAACAAAACCAGACTCTAAATTCACTCTGCACAGAGGGACAGAGAAGTAATTATTCCCTACACCTTGTAAGATTACAGTTTCATCAGAGGAATTAAAATTAGAGCCTAGAACACTGGTCAGCATAAGGGATTGGCAAGCACCTGTATCACGATATATTTTAACTGATTTCCTGTCATTACTGTCCAGAGGACTGACAAAACCATCAGACAGGAAATTAGCACATGAACTCTTGAGAGTGTCACCCACGTTACTGCTCAAAAGAGGAGCTCCATCATGAGAATTTAAGTTACCCCTCAAAGCAGGTTCAGTTAACTCAGTTAAGGAATTCTGGGAACTCTCAAGGGTGGACACTAGACCAATTGACTGAATATTTAAAGACTCCTTTTTGTTCACATCACGCTGTCTCCTGAAACATCTCTCTGTAGTATGACCAAGCTTACTACAATAAGTACATTTACTTTTCTGAAATCTAGATGTGAAGCTGGTATTTACTTCCTGAGAAACATCATCTTTATTCTCTTTCCTGTTACCTGTACTGTGAGTAGAGGCAACGTATTTACTCTCAGCTTTCCTTTTTTCTCTAGAATATCTCTTGTGAGTGAGAACATATTCATCAGCTAAAACTGCAGCATCAGACAAATTATCTATTCTTTTCTCATCAAGATATAGGCTTACATCTTTACTAATACACCTTTTGAAGTCCTCCAGCAAAATCATCTGCTTAAATTTGTCAAAATCAGAATCAACATTCTTAGAATTTAACCACTGCTCTAACAGATCTTCTTTGATTTTTGCATACTCAACATGGGATTGCTTATCTTGCTTGTAAGTTATCCTAAATTTTACTCTATAAGTTTCAGGAACAAGCTCATAGGCCTTAAGAATCAAGCTCTTAACTACATCATAATTATCAGATTGATCCTGAGGCAAAGATGCATAAGTTACTTGAGCTTTACCGGTGAGAACAGTTTGAAGGAGTACTGGCCAATACCTTTTGGGCCAATTAAAACCTGTAGCTACCCTCTCAAACAACTGAAAATACTTTGTTAAATCAGATTCATTAAAAGGAGGGACAAGTTTAACATTTTTAGCCACATCAAAATCATCAGAGCTAGATGATCCAGTTCCACCTTGTTTCATGCGATACTCATGGTCTGCCTGAATCCTAGCAATTTCAACTTGTGCCTCAGCCTCCTTAACACGAGACTCCGCCTCCTTAGCCTGAGCCTCCTGCAGGGCTAGCTGTAACTTAGCTAATTCAATCTGCGTTTGCTCATTTGGAGGAGTTACATTAAACAAGCTTTCATTAATCATGTCAACAATTTGATCTTTAGAATGATGAGAGCGAACAGCAATTCCCAATTGTTGAGCAACAAGCTTAAGTTCATTTTTTGTTCTGTTTTCTACATCACACACTGTTTGCACATTTGACAAAAAATCTTTGGCTTCATCAAGCGTAGTAATAGTAGACATCATGCATAAATCACAGTCACAAAATATCAAGCAATATCCTTATGATAATATCCTGAATATCCTGATATGAGGTCGCCAAATTTATGTTACGGAACAGAGAAAGATAATGTACTCTTTAAGTGAGAATACTAATAATCACTACTGTCCCATAAAGGTCCATGTTCAAAATAAAGAGTTAGGTAAAATTACAAGTTAAAGTTTAATGCTCAAACTAACAACAAAACATTCAGGACTCATAAGGATAATGTAATGGCAAAAAACATATTAAATATATGGTTAACTGCAAATAGACTCCATTAACACGAAATTAGCATAAGTAAATTTATCTAAGTCAGCCCTGATAAAATGAAAATACATTGGGTAATGCCCAGTTAATGCAAGATAAATTATTACAGATACAAAATATTATTAATGATGGCTGACAACAAGAACCCCACATAAATTACAAAAACCTTACTAGGCCTAAGAATCAACCCCATGCTACACAGCACAAGAAAAAATGCAACAACAGTTATACTCAAATTACACACAGCTGCTAGATGGTTGGAGACTTCCTGAGCACTCACAATATAACTGTACAGGGGAGGACAGAGATGTGAACAAAATGAGGAGTAGATCTAAGTGGCAATAATGCAGAGACTGAGCTCATTATATAGGAGCCAGCAGAGCTTGACACAACTTGTAAGAAGGACGCGCAAATGAAGCCATAGGGGACAAAGAGCTGACAATCCTACTCTGAACAACAGAAAGGACGACTTACTCTACTATAACGGTAGAAGGGGGGGACTGAGGCAGAACACGCTCGTGATCAAACATGCAGCATACTGTGCGTTAAAATTACACAAAGGATGATGAAATCATAGGCTATGTAACAATATATATATATATATATATATATATATATATATATATATATATATATATATATATATATATATATATATATATGTACTGTATATATATATATATGTGTGTGTGTGTGTGTACTGGAAAGCGAGCATAGGCGTAGAAGTGTTTTAATACCGTCACCACTAGGGAGTCAGTCATGGCCAACAGAAGTGCAGTCTTTTATTTCAGGTAACGACAGACTAGTTCATTCATATGCGGGTTAATCATAGGACCAGGAAATTTAAATCAGTTCATGAATGATTTTTTTTTTAAATAACAGAACAGAGGAAGGAAAAACAAATAAACAAAAAAACTAATCCATACACCAGATTACTGGTGTCCTCTGTTCATAAAGTATCTGTAACAGTTAGACTTGAACAGCTCTAGGTTAAAGTTTTGAGGGAAACAACTTTGGGGAAGCGACTTCCAGAGAGATGCAGTTTTGGGAATGAAAGAATTCTGATAGGGAGAGGTTCTGCAATATGGCTGAGTGACATTCCACACAAAAGCGCTACCGGATGCCCGCGTAGCACAAGGGAAGGCATGGAGAGGTGGCACAATGGACGCAACTTCGTCTGGGCATTTGCTATAAAAATATCTGTAAAAAAAGGCAAGAGAGGCAACATTCCTTCTTACTTGTGGGGGAGATAGTTTATTAGTAATAGCTGGATTATTAATAATTCTAACAGCTTTGTTCTGAATTTTGTCCAGTTGTTTTAATGCAATCTCTCCACATCCATTCCACAAGGGTGAGCAGTATTCAAGCTGAGAGCGCACATGACTCTCATAAATCATAGCTAACAGCTCGTCAGTGAAGAAGTTACGGACTCTGTACAATAATCCAAGTTTCTTTGAGGCGGTTTTAGCAAGTGATCTGACATGAGGGGTCCAGCTGAGGGCATTGTTAAATGAGACACCGAGAATTTCAATACTTTTGGAGATAGGAATATTTGTTCCAATGAAGGTAATATACAAGTCTGGCAATGCCTGTCTATTAGTAAATTGTATATATTTAGTTTTACTAGCATTAAATGAGACAAGGTTGTTTTGTCTCCATTGACTGATTACAGATAAGTCTTGATTACTTTAAAACCCTTTCAGATCCTGCCCTACCTGGTCACCGACAAACTTGGATATCTACCTGGCTTACCTGGAGTCTTTGTAGCCGCTGTTTATGGTGGCGTTCTCAGGTGTGTCTAAGCGTAATGCATCTTAGTGTCAGATGTCTACACTTGCAGACCTACACTGGAGAGAGAGAGAGAGAGAGAGAGAGAGAGAGAGAAAGAGAGAGAGAGAGAGAGAGAGAGAGAGAGAGAGGACGGGGTGGGGGGAGGAAGTTTGTACGTAAGTCGGATCTGTTCTTATTTCAAGAATGGATGAGGTTATGGCACACTCAGTGTCTGACTTGGCTCATAATCTCTCATTGGTTTAAATGTAATTTTGTTGTTCTTAATGCATAAATAATCAGTTCTTACATCTCTCAACCGTCAAAAACTTCCGCTTGAGTATCCCCTACTTTTAAACAATATTCATCTCAATCCTAGATCATCTTTGAACATACTTGGGGCTTCATTCCCTCTGAATTTATCTTTGAAAGATCATAATTATTACCTCTCATGTAAATTCTGTTTCCAAGAGATTAGGTATGCTAAGCCTACTCCTTGACATCTTCACCCCTGCACAATTGCTAACTTTATACAAGGGTTTAATTTGCCCCTGTGAAGAGTACCAGTCTCATGTGTAGTGAGGCCCCCCGACGTACAGCTCTTCTCAACAAGGTGGAGGCAAAGGCTTTTTGTCTTGGTAACTCTCCTCCTCCTCATACTTGCACCTTTCAACCTGTCTCTTTGCCATACTTTCATCTTTATCTCGTTTCTGTCGCTACCTCAATGGTCACTGCTTCTATGAGCTGAGTGTTTGCGTCCCTCCACCATTACAGTGGGCATATACCACCCGGCTAGCAGCAAGCTAGTCCCTCTCCCGGTGATGACTCAAGATGCCTGGAACCACTGTCTGACTCTCTTCTTCATTTCTGCAATATTCGTGGCCTCTCCTCTAACTTTCGCTCTGTTGAGCACCACCTCTCCTCTAAACCTCACCTTCTTTTTCTAACTGAGTCTCAGCTGTCTGAGGCAACTGACAGCAGACCCTTTTCTGTATCCACCTACTTTCTCTATACTCATTTCAAAACCAAAGGTGGCTGTTGTGTATATACAGTATATGCAACAACTTATCTTGTTCTCATGTTCCTGAACTCGATTCTTCTAATTTCTCTACACTCTGGCTTCGGCTTTCCTGTCATTCACTGACTAAATATATCTATGCTGTTTACTTATCTCCTAATTCTACTATAAAAAATTCTTTGACTATCTTACTTCTACAATGGAACACATTCTATCCATTTCTCGTTTCTCTGATATCTCCATTCTTGGAGATATCATTGTTCACCATCACCTTTGGCTCTCCTCTCCTTTCACTGATCCACCTGGTGAACAAGCCTACACCTTTTCTATCCTTATTGACCTAGAGCAGCTTGTACAGCACCCTACCCGTATTCCTGACCGCCTTGGAGAGAGCTCCAACATACTTGACCTCTTCTTTACAACTAATCCTTCTGCTTACACTGTTAATCTTTTCTCTCCGTTGGGCTCCTCCAATCACAATCTTATCACCTTAACCTGGCGTATCGCTCCGGTACGACCTGCGGACCCTCCAAAGAAACGTCGACTGTGGCATTTTGGAGCTGCAGATTGGGAGGCCCTCAGGGAGTACTTTGATTTTCCCTGGAATGATTATTGCTGTACCTTGCGCATTACGGAGGTTATTCTCTCGGGCATGGAAGCATACATTACTTTCTCATATCCTTTGACTAATGCACGAAAGCCTTGGTTTAATCACGCTTGTTCTAATGCTGTCCGCAACAAGGAGAGGGCCTATAAAAGGTACTGGAGCTAACCCACCCCAGAATCACATCTTATATTCTGGTATGTTTCTGCCAGGAATCGTCCTTAGTTTGTTCTTCGCTCTGCTAAAAATAATTTCATCCGTACAAAATGCTCTCAACTCTCTAACTCGAATTCTTCCTGCTCTTTCTGGTATCTTGCCAAAAACCTTTCAAACAACTTTATCTCATTATCCTTCCCTTCTCTTTTCTACTCTGATGGCTCTGTAACTATTTTTTCTACTGATAAAGCAGATCTCTTCACTCAGACTTTCTCCTCCAATTCCACCTTAGATGATTCCGGTGCTGTTCCTCCATCACTTCCCCCCTCTGACTTCTTCATGGCTGACATTAAAATTTCTTCAGCTGATGTATTTTCTGCCATCACAGGCCTCAATACTAATAAGGCATATAGGGCTGATGGAGTCCCTCCTGTTGTTCTCAAGAACTGTGCATCTGTGCTTTCACCCTGCCTAGGCAAACTGTTTTGCCTTTGTTTATCAACCTTTCCTTCTTGCAGGAAGTTTGCTCTCATTCAGCCAGTCCCAAAGAAGGGTGACCATTCCCAACCCTCTAACTATCGTCCAATTGCTTTAACATCCTGTATCTCAAAAATTTTCGAGACTATTCTTAATAGAAAAATTTGAAAGCATCTTTCCTATCACAACCTTCTTTCTGATCGTCAGTATGGGTTTCGTCAGGGACGCTCCACAGGCGATCTTCTCACCTACCTTTCAGACTCCTGGTCATCCTCCTTGCAGGACTTTGGCAAAAGCTTTGCCATTGCACTTGACATCTCAAAGGCTTTCAATCGAGTCTGGCATAAATCTTTAATTTCCAAACTGCCCTCTTACGGTTTCTATCCTTCTATCTGTGCCTTCATCCCTAGCTTCCTTTCTGGTTGTTCTATAGCCGCTGTTGTAGACGGCCATCGTTGTTCTCCTAGATCTATGAACTGTGGTGTTCCTCAGGGCTCTGTCCTATCACCAACTCTCTTCCTTTTATTCATCAATGACCTTCTAAGCTGTACATCAAACCCTATCCACTCATTAGCTGATAACTCCACCCTTCACCTTTCCATTCAGTTCCCACAACGTACATCTCAACAGTTACTTCAACAAGTAAGGGATGAGGCTATGGCACACCTAATGTCTGACTTGGCTCATATCTCTGACTGGGGTAAAAATAATCTAGTTGTTTTTAATGCATCAAAGACTCAGGTTTTGCACCTATCAACCCGACAAAATCTTCAGCAGGTATACCCACTAATGTTTAATAATATTCAGCTTAATCTTGCATCATCGTTGAACATGCTTGGGGTTTCATTTACTCGGGACTTATCTTGGAAAGAGCATATTACATCTCTTGTAAAATCTGCTTCCAAGAGATTGGGTGTGGTAAGCCGACTCCGTTCCTTCTTTACCCCTGAGCGATTGTTGACTCTATACAGGGGTTTTATCTGCCCCTGCGTGGAGTACAACTCTCATGTGTGGGGAGGCTCCCCACATACAGCTCTTCTCAATAGGGTGGAGTCAAAGGCTTTTCGTCTCATTAACTCTTCCCCTCTTACTGACTCCCTTCAACCTCTGTGTCTTCGCTGCACTGTTGCATCTTTATCTCTTTTCTATCGCTACTTCAATGGTCACTGTTCCTCTGAACTGTCTGCATGCATTCCTCCACCTCTACGACGGGCGCGTAGCACCCGTCTAGCAGCAAACTCTCACCCGTTTTCTGTCCAGCTCTCTAATGCAGGAGTTAACCATTACTCCCAGTTCTTCATTTATGCAACAGGTCAACTCTGAAACTGTCTCCCACTGTCTGTATTTCCAACTTCCTATGACCTCCAGTCTTTCAAACGCAGTGTGTCCAGGCATCTTGAAATGAACGGATCTTGAATTTGGCTCTCATTTGTATTTTTTTTTTTCCTGGAAGGAACTATTATGCCGGCTTCTAGCCTTTGGTTCCTTCTTCTTCGCATAAAAAAAAAATTAAGCTTTAATCCGCTTTCTGTCCAGTTCTCTAATGCAACATGTAACTGTTACTCATAGTTCTTCACGTATGCAAAAGGTCAGCTCCGGAACCGTGTTCCTCTGTCTTTATTTCTCACTGCCTATGACCTCCAGCCTTTTAAATGCGGCGTGTTCAGACTCTCGAAACGAACGGATCTTGAATTTGGTTCTCTGTATTTTGTTTTCTTGGAAGGAACAATCTTGCAGGCTTCGAGCCTGTGGTTCCTTCTTCTTTGCATTAAAAAAAAAAAATCTTTCAAACCATGTAAAAATGCCTCCATCTCTTCCATTACTGTGCCCATCTTCTTGCTTACAATGGCTGAATCCATTAGTACAATCTGCTTCACACGTTCAAAAATGCATTTTGTATTTATTTATTTTTCCAAAGTCCACCAGCTTAGACCCAACACATGCGCGATACATGTCGTATTCTCCCCCTCTCACCTCCGTCTGAATGACTTCCACATCCATTTCCATCACGAGAACATGCCATTTTTTCCCCAGGATACTTTTTCCCTTGTCACTTCTTGTGCATTTGAGACATGGCGGGGAAAATAATCACTCCATAATTAAAAAAAAAAAAAAAAAAATGACGCTCTTCCTGTGATAAGTGGTTGCGGATGTGCGCTCTAACACCACCTGTTTTGTGGCAACGTAAGCAGTGCTTCGAGCGTGTTTTAATTTGCGAAAGAAAATTGTTTGTGTCTGGATTATTTTCTTCGTATCTGCGACAATTGTAACTAGGAGACTGCACAAATTAATATATATATATATATATATATATATATATATATATATATATATATATATATATATATATATATATATATATATCCCGACGCCCTAATCCCGCAAAAGGTGGCCGCAGACAAAACGCCTCCAAGTCGCTCTGTCACCCACCATTTGACTACCCTCCCCCCACCGCCCGCCGCCCTCCCGCAGATACCTCTCAACTCCATCCCTCCACCTCATCCTCGGTCTACCCCTCCCTCTCCCTCCCTCCACCTCACCTACATACACCCTCTTAGTCAGTCTTTCATTCTCCATTCTCTCCACATGTCCAAACCACCTTAGTGTATTTCTCCTAATCTTCTCAACCACATCCACATCTACCCCACAACGTTCCTTCACTTCTTCATTCGTCAACCTGTCCCTTCACGTCACTCCACATGCTCCTCTCAAGTAACTCATTTCCACTGCTCTCTCTCTTGACTTGTTCCCCTCTTGCAAGGTCCACGCCTCGCTTCCATACGTCAGGGTAGGGATCACAATACCATCATGCAGTGACTTCTTAACTTCCATACTCACCTGCCTATTTCTCATCACTGCTTTCAGTGTACCAACAACCTTCCTTCCCTGCTGTACCCTTTCACGTACTTCATCCCCCAAAGTTCCATCCTTACTCATCACACTACCCAAGTACTTGAATGCACTCACATTCTCCATATCCTCACCATCCAACCTCACTGCACACTCTGTGACTTCATTCCTCTCAAACACCATAACTTTACTTTTGTTTACATTAACTTTCAGCTTCCTCCTCCTACACACTGTCCCAAATTGATTCACCAAACCTTGCAACTCCCATTCGTCTTCACTCAACAATACTGTATCATCAGCAAACAGCAACACAGGAAGCTTCCAAATCTCACCCACATTCATTAGGGCCAGCCCCACATCCACTGCCCTACCTTGCACCTCCTTTACAACCCCATCCATATATATATTAAACAGCCATGGAGACATCACACACCCCTGTTTCAGTCCCACACTGAGATCAAAGAACTCACTCAGCTCACCATCCACTCGCACCGTAGCCCTAGCTCCCTCGTACATACTCTTCATAGCACTCAACAATTTCCCCTCCACTCCATATATTCTTAATACCTTCCACATACCTTGCCTATCTATTCGTTCATAAGCTTTCTCCAAGTCCATGAAGGCAGCATACACTTTCCTTCCCTTCTCTAGATACTTCTCCATTAAACATCTTAGAACACATATCTGATCTACACACCCTTTTCCCTTGCTAAATCCCTCTTGTTCTTCAACTAGCTCCTCTGTCATATGCCTAACCCTATCAATGAGTATTCTACCATATATTTTACCAGTCACACTAAGAAGGCAAATACCCCTATGGTTACCACATACTTCTCTCTCCCCTTTTCCTTTGTACAGAGGAACAATTATACCTGATTTCCAGTCCTCTGGAACCCTTCCCTCTTCCCAAGCCAATCTACACAACTTCCATATCCACTCCACAACAATCTCACCCCCATACCTAAGCATTTCACCACACACTCCATCAATTCCTGGGGCCTTTCCCAGCTTAATCTTCTTCATCGCTTCCACTACTTCCGCCCTACTGATCTCTTCCTCCCTCCTCTCATCTCTTCTTCTCCCAGCCATTCCCCAACCACTTATACTCACACTGCTCCCACTCTCTACATTCAACAAATCCTCAAAGTGCTCCTTCCATCTCCTCAATTTCTCTCTCTTCTCCACCAACAATCTATTATTCCTATCTTTCACTCCCCTATTACTTCCCCTTTCACACTGCCTTACTTTCTTTTCCTCTTTCCAAAACAATTTCTTACTCTCCCTCCATTTCACACTCAGATTCCTCCCAAACTCTTCATCCACTTTCTTCTTACTCTCCTTCACCAGTCTCTTAACCTCCCTTCTCCTGCTCACATATACCTCTCTCTTCTCTCTCTCTTCTTCTCCCCTACCTCTATTCGCAAACCATTCACCATATGCCTTCTTCTTTTGTTCCACAGCTCGTTTCACCTCATCATTCCACCATGCTGTCCCTTGCACACCCTTGTATCTCCTCCTCACACTCCACAAACCGCCTCACACGCTGCGCCTATCCCTTCCGTGAATATCTTACATACGTCTTCCACCCCTTCCATCTGCTCTAGCTCATACCTTCCCAATCTTTCTTCCACTATGCTCTTATACTCTGTCATTTTCTCACTATCTTGCAATTTCTCCACTCTTCTCACAGGAGCTGCTTCCTCCTGTCTTCCCCTTCGCCTCCTCAACCACTTTCTTTGCATCTTTACCTTGGCCATCACTAAGTGATGGTCCGAGACTCCATTCCCCCACCCTCTCCACACTCTTGCATCCAACACTTGTCTTCTCATTCGCTCATCCACACACACGTAGTCTATCATTGCCTTTCGTTCAACAAGTTCACCATGCATCCTCCTCATTACTCTCCATGTAAACCGGTGGATCATCCTATGACGAAAGTAGGTGTTGGCTATTGCCAAACCCTTACAAGCACAGATGTCCACCAAAGCACTACCATTCCCATCTACTTCAGCTGGCACACCCCACTGACCAACCACTCCATCTATCTATCTATCTATTTATCTATCTATCTATCTATCTATCTATATATATATATATATATATATATCTATATATATATATATATATATATATATATATATATATATATATATATACATCTATAGAAGGGAAAGACGAGAGGAAGGAGTAGTTGCAAGGAGAGTGGAAAGGTTACAAGAGGATGAGAAAGGCAGAGTATAAGAGAGAAGTGGAGGAACGATTGGGCAAATATGAATTGGAGCAGATGGGAGACGTGGAAGGTGTGTGTAAGATATTTACAGAAGAAATATGTGCAGCATGTGATGTGGTGTGGGGAAGGAAGAGAAGACGGAGGGGGGTGCAAGGAACAGCGTGGTGGACTGAAGAGGTGAAACAGGCTGTGGCACAAAAGAAGAAAGCATACAATGAATGGATGAGAAATAGGGGCGTGGAAGAAGTTGAGAGGCAGAAGAGAGAGTTATATGTAGAAAGAAAGAGGTGGAAAGATTAGTAAGAGAGAGTAAGAAGAGAGTGGATGAGGAATTTGGAAGGAATTTGAGTGTAAAGTGGAGGGACTGTAAGAAAATGTTCTGGAGAGAAGTGAAAAGAGTAAGACAGGGTGGAAGTGAAGTTAGCAGGGGAGTGAAAGATAAAATGGTAGATTACTGAGTGGAGAAGGGAGAAAAAGTGAGCAGATGGAGAGAACACTTTAAGGAATTGTTGAACGTAGAAAGATGGAAGTAATGCGAGTATAAGTGGCTGGGGAATGGCTGGGAGAAGGAGGGAGGTGAGAAGACAGGAAGAAATCAGTAGGATAGAAGTTGTGGAAGCATTGAAGAAAGTTAAATCGGGGAAAGCCCCAGGAATTGATGGAGTGTGTGGTGAAATGCTGAAACATGGGGGAGAGATAGTAGTAGAATGGATGTGGAAGATGTGCAGATTGGCCTGGGAGGAAGGTAGAGTCCCGGAGAATTGGAAGTCAGGTATAATTATTCCTTTGTACAAAGGAAAAGGGGAAAAAGAAGTGTGTGGTAATCATAGGGGCATTTGTCTTCTTAGTATAATAGGAAAAGTGTATGGTAGGATACTT
>NW_027643259.1:7500-10000 GCF_032717465.1 Coenobita brevimanus | reverse complement strand
GTGTGTGTTTGGGTGTGAGTGTGTCTGGGTGTCGGTGTGTGGGTGTGTGGGTGTGTAATCACTTGAAACTCTTTGTATGGCATAAGGGCGAATATTATGGAGTAAGGGCATTGGAAACGGGACTGTTTTGCAAAGTGTATTGCGTGGGTAAAGTGGGTTAAATAATGAATAATAGGAACTGAGAAATTGTTGGTGTGAGGAAGCTTGTTGATAACATATACTGTATAGTTGACATGGTCGTGAAGAGAGAATGGATCTTGATAAGGTGGTGAAAAAGTAAATTCGAGTTTGAAAGTGGGCGGAGGTTTGGATGTTGTACTTGTTGTTGTTGCAACCCCAGGTTTATCTCGTTGCGATCCCAGTGGAAATCAGAAGCTTCTACCGGTGGTTTCCAAAAGTATTTGGTTGAGGTTATATTGAACGACTGTGTTGCTATAATGATCTGCATGTGGTGAATAAATGTGTTGTGGTGTGGGGGGTTGCCTTGCAATGGGCAAAGTAACTTGTTTGTGAGTTGTATTTTGTGTCGGTACCGTAGCAGGGAACAGTGGTGACCACATCGCAGTCTGACTATACTTTTTTTTTTTTTTTTTTTTTTTTTGAGACGAAGATGCACTTGACAGATTGATGATGATTCGCTGAATGCGATATGTTCGAGTAACATAGTTACATTTCAAATAATTACCAAGTAATGTGGCATTACCTGGTAATTATTTGAAATACAAGGATGTTATTCGAACATGTTGCATTCAGCCAGTCATTACCAACCTGTCAAGTGCATCTTCGCCTCAGTTTAAAACATTTTGAGTATAGGTGTGTTCATGTCTCCCTGGGTAGGGTACTTTATGAGGCGTGTATGTCTGGTGGTGGTTCACGAAGCGTGCTGTTTGGGTGAAGGGTTTGGATGGCTATGGTGGCTAATGGCTATGTGTTTATGCTCTGTTTGTGTCTGTGATTTGTAGTGTTGAGTGATCTGTGGTTTGTATTGTTGGGTGGAGAAGGGGTTATGTTGCCAAGATACTCTGTCTAGTGTGGGGCAGTTGTTCGTTTGGTTATTTTTGAATGGCGGTGATGCAACATGAAATTGCAAGGGTGAGATTGATACTGAGCTGAAGCAATTAACTGTGTATCTCTGGTGTGCATATGATCTTTGAAAATATTTATGCCTCACGAAAATGATCTATAATTATGATTTTGATGTATAGTGTACTTATTCTTAAGGCTCTGATTTGTGTTTCATGCAGCTTATCCATGTCAGATTCATGTCAGACCAAAGTGTGCGGATTACAAACACTTTCCAGGTTAAATACATAGTGGACTGAGTTATTTCGTCTCCTTAACGCTGCTGACTCCCTTCGGCCTCTCTCTCTCTCTCTCTCTCTCTCTCTCTCTCTCTCTCTCTCTCTCACATGTTATATATTATAATTGTACACACACACACACACACACACACACACACACACACACACACACACACACCACTGTTCCCCCGAATTCTCTGCTTGCATCTCTCCCCCATTATGGCGGAAATGAGGCACCAGCCATGCCACACCCTCTCACCCGCTCTGTAATGAGACACTTAACTGGTAATCTGTCTTTCTTGTATACGACTGGTTATTTGTTGAAATATCATGGTATGTCTTTTTCTAGCGCACAGTGGCCCATTATTTCACATAAAAATATGTCCATGCATCTCAGTGGAACGGATATTTGTGGTTATGTTCCTTTGGAAGGAACTGACAAGGTTTTGATTTATGACGGTCACATACAAATCAGTCCTAATTATTCAAAGAACGAAACTTCTATTCCCATCTCTTGATGTAGCTGTTGTTGTTGTTGTTGTTGTTGTTGTTGTTGCTAGTAACCCTGGTCTGTCTGGCGGTGCAGATCCATGAACCGCAGGCAAGCAATCGCCTCTGCATGGCTGTCCAATGCAGTGATGGGATGACTATGGGATATCTGGCCTTGAGAAGCTGAGCTACATTTAGTCTCGCTACGCCAATAGCTTTATAGGCAACAGTTTGTTTAGTACAACAATGTTGCCCTTATAACAATATTATCATATCAAATAATTTATTTTAACATAAGTATGCATAATGTTCTTCCAAATTAAGATTTTCGGCGTTGATTTTTATTAGTCCCACATTTAGTAACAGCAAATACTTTCTGGTTAGAAAGGACGGGAACCCCTCGAAGAATCACACAGGCTGAAGATGCTGCTATTGTCACAGCAGCAGAGGCAACACCCCTTACGAACGCGGTGGCCATAAGGGACAGTCTTCAGTTAGAGGTGTCTGCACTGACTGTCAAGCGAAGGCTGCCCGACTTTGGCATACACCACAGAATTTCGGCAATGATGGAACGCCTGACACAACAGCACAGGGCGGGGAAGTTAGCCTTTGCTCAACGCTACTGCCAGGAAAACTTAGACTTTTGGTAGCGAATTATCCTCACGGATAAGTGTTTCTCCACCTTGCTTGGCAGGGTTCACTGCTGAAGG
>NW_027643259.1:0-5000 GCF_032717465.1 Coenobita brevimanus | reverse complement strand
TATCAGTATTTATCCATTTCATCTCAAATTTCGCATTAGTTGTGTGACTGAAACTGCTCCGATACTTGCTGCTCTCGCTCTGGTAGCGAGAAAGTTCGGGGTATTAAACATCGTCGTCCAGAAAGAGCGGACCGAGGCTTGTGCCTTCCACTTTTGGAGTGTAGTACGAATTTTTGAACGGAATGTCCATATATGGCAAGTTTTTAACGCTCCAGCTTCGGGAATCTGAACCGGAGACCTCTAGACAGGGAGTCAGGCACTAAAGTTACCACTGTCACGCCATGGTATAGTGGTAACAGTGCACGTGACTTCTGTCTAGAGGTCTCGGGTTCGATTACTCAGGCTGGAGCGTTAAAAAAAAATTCTACAAAGGTACACACGTGTAATGTGTTTTTCTCAAACATATAAAAAGGAAGACGCTTAGGTAATGACTGGGATAGATTAAAACTGCTCTGTCACTTGCCCAGTTGCGTGGGGTTATGCAAAAATCCTGAGTGTTCCTGAAATATGTACAGTACACACCATCATATGGGGTGGCTTAGCTTTATATCTCGCCGCAGTGTATTGGTAACAAGTGCCCGACGTCTGTCTAGAAGGCCTCGGGTTCGATTCCCGGCTGTAACGTTAACAAACTTTCCATATATATGTGCGAGTACACACACACACACACACACACACACACACATATATATATATATATATATATATATATATATATATATATATATATATATATATATATAGAGATATAGATATATATATATATATAGTATTTACAAGATGCAGAGGGTGCTTAATTGTCTCCCCAGGTGGGAGGAAGGAGAAAAAGTGGGATTTGGTAATAAATTGTGGAAAGACTGAAATTATTATTATGAACGTGGAGAACCAAATCGATTGTGTAATTGGGAATAATGTGGTGAAGAATGCAGAAAAGTTTAAATATCTGGGAACGATTGTATCATCTAATGGATCATTAAACAATGAAATTGAGGAGAGGATTAGACAGGCTTGGCTATGAGCTGTTGGAATGTTGGAAAATCTGTTTGGAGTATCTAATATGCTTTTTCGGTACATACTAATGTGAAGAAATTTACAAGTCCATGGTTAGACCTTTCCTCAATTTTAATTTATGGGCATGAGTCATCGTACAGTACAATTTGCAACTGATCAGAAAGTATTAGGATTTGAGAATAAAATACTGAGAAGGATTCTTGGGGTAAAAAGTGGCAAGACAGAGTTACAAATGAAAGAGTAAGGGATATTACGAGAGTGGAACCAGTTAATGAATATTTGAGACTCTGTCTCGGATGGAAGTGGCTGGGGCAACATATACAGAAAAGAATGCAGTTTAATACAGGATGTGCCAGAGTGGACCGCTAGAGGAAGAAGAGGTAGAGGTAGGCCGAGGGAAACCTGGTTGAGGACAATGGAAAAAAGAAGCAGGAGAGGGAGTGTTGGTGGGACCTGGAGGAGATGGCAAGAGACAAATATTGGTGGAGAGAGTTCATCGAGGCCCTATGCAACCCGTGGTGTGCCACAGGAAATTATTATATATATATATATATATATATATATATATATAAATATAGATATATATATATATATATAGAGAGAGAGAGAGAGAGAGAGAGAGAGAGAGAGACAAAATGATGCATAGATATACAGTCAGACAGTCAGACAGACAAACTGATGCATAGATATACAATCAGACAGACAAACTGATGCATAGATATACAATCAGACAGACAAACTGATGCATAGATATACAGTCAGACAGACAAACTGATGCATAGATATACAGTCAGACAGACAAACTGATGCATAGATATACAGTCAGACAGACAAACTGATGCATAGATATACAGTCAGACAGACAAACTGATGCATGGATATATAGGTAAAAATCAGACAGACAGAAGTTGTCTGTGACGTGCCTGTAAAACAGAGTGTGTCAACACATCTCGGAATGAACGACTCCTGAAATTATGTATGTGATGTGTTAATTTTTTTTCACTAAATAAATGAGTACTTCAAGCTCTGGGTTTAAGGTTTCATCCACGGTACCTGTCTTCTACTCAGCACCCTTTCCTCGAGTGGTAACTCTGCAGCGTGTCTCATATGGGAGGACTTCCTTAAACACCGCCCCCTACTTCGCAAGACTCACAGACACCGCTGCCACCAATGTTATTAAGCTACTTTGTAAGTCGTTTTCTTTTACAGTTATGAGTTGAATAGAACCATGCTAATGCTTCAGGTACGGTGTTTTCTGAGCCTAACAAAATCTTTGTCATCATTTATCTGACCTACAACACCCCTCCCTCCTCAGCTAAACTCTTTCCACACCCTGCAGCTTGGTGTGTGGTGTGGTAGCCATGGCTGTGGGCTTAGGAGTGGGGCAGCCTGGGTAACATGTTCCAGGTCATGAACACAGGCATTGGAGTTTTTGGAGGACCCTCTAGTGGGGCTCTTCCCTTTCTCAGCGCTCTTCCTCCCTGGGTAAATGCTAAGGTAATGCTGTTGGAGAACATGTGAAGCTTCATTTATTCATGCAATTGTAAGAATGGATTGTATCATTTTTCTCTGTTAACTCCCTAAAGCGTGCAGGTAGATTCAATATGATAGCTGTCTGCTTATTTGTCTGTCATAAAACTCAAAACATGAACGAAGGGATTTTCATGAACTGTTGCAGGCTACAAAGAGACCGAAATCCCGAATGTCAGCTTCTCAAGAACTGTAGTTGCCTTCCTAAGACCATTGTCTCCTCTTATAATGTAGAATATAACAGTAAACATCCAGTCCCGTATCACTCTATCCTAGGCGTTAGAAGGTCTGAAGGAAGGTCACCTTAGTTCAGACTCCTGAAGATAGGCAATTGACCTAATCGCTGGCATTATTTTACATGACAGGAAAGCCTTCTGTCCCTTGCTTCACCGTTTTCCTTAATGCATGGGCTCATTTATGCAGGTGCTTTACCATGTTCCTAAACCACCAGGAATGTACGAGTAAATATTCATTCTAATCCAACCCGTGGCTTGTGTAATGTTGTAGCCAGGGATTCAGACTGAATGAAGATTGTTGTCCATTGTTAGGATGGAAATTTAAAGCTATTCACACAGCATGAAGAATATTCACGATTGCACTGCAAACCATGGACAAAAACAATAAAACCAACAAAAACCTGTGTCTGATCGGTGTGAAACCAATGCTACGGATTACCTTCCGCCAGTAGTAAGACCAGAGGAAGAGCATATTATTTATTTATTATTTACCTGTTTATTTACGTTTGTTTTTTGTTGCCAAGTAGATTATATATATTTTTTTCACTGGCTATCTCACCAAAAAAAACACAAGAGATCATGATAGACTCCCCTCCTGTTCTTATTTCCTGCGAGGTAGTGGTAGAACGGGTGGAAGAACAATGATATGTAAACACTGGGCGAGAGATTAGAGTAATACACAACATCCTATGTGCTTTTGTGACAAACGGACTCAAAATGTTTTCCAAATATTATATGTGCCTTTTCCATGGGATTATCTATATACATGCCTCAATTATTCATATACTGCATATATGTAAGCATCATGAGCCATCCTATCACCCCTGTTTTCCTGCTTTACATCCGTTAAATCAGTATGGACTATTATTATCCATTAACATTATCGTCAAACGTCCTGTTGTGCATAAATACATTTCTGTGATAATTTACGGTACCTTTCGTTCTATTCTCGCTTCGTTGTGCAGTGTTTGCTTTTGCTGGGGCGGGTATGTCACGAGTACACTGACTTTTATGTTGTTTCGGACCAAAGGGTATGTCGGTTGGCATCACTGGAATAAACTGGTTAACGGTGGCCACGCTTCCCTGAGTCACATTACAGTTGGGAGGGTTAGGGACTGTCAGAAACGTTCACTAGAAAACGCCCTGGGACCAGCTACAACTATTGATGACTGAACTAAACACATTTCCAACATTGTGGCGGGAATCGAATCTGGGACTCACTGATGAGAGCCGGATAGCTTTCCAATGTACCACAACACGTAAAAGTTGTCTTATCACGCCATATATTTGTAGCCAAGGTACTTCCGCCCCCAAATGTGGTCACTTTCTGAAAGGAAAGACAACACCCTGGCACTCGGGCAAGTAGCAGTTCTTGATCATAGCCAGTGCACATCCAGCAAGTCAGAATGATGGAATAAACTTGCATTAATTGTTAACGCCCTCTTCGCTCGCTCGAACACCAAATTTAGTCACAGTTTGGACCCCCGACATAAGTACCCGTGCGAAAGATTATTCGCATCAGCAAGAAATGGGGTCAGGGGTCAGGAGAAAAACTCTTGAGTACAGCAGCGAACTTTTTTGGATATCGCAGCCAATTTGGAAATCGCATAAAAATCCTCGATTATTTTAAAAAACAACCCGTAATTCTCAACAGTTTTTCTGTAAATCGAGTAAACGATTTTTTATAAGGTAGATTAGCATAACAGCTGGTTGCGCAAGAAGTAACGGTCTAAGTTTGCGTGAGCAGTGCAACAGTATTTTCCGATGATTGCTGAGAGCAACCAGGTTTTGCCTTTTCAAAACAAATAATACTATTTGTATTTTTTTTTTTTTTGGGGGGGGGAATTCTGACTGAATCCGAGTCAAACTAACATAATACCTTGATCGATGAAACTCTGAATTTCTGATTTCTGATTGGAATCGGAGTTGTCCGAGAGATCTGGTGAAAGTAATTTTTGTGACTGAGCAAAAAGCAAAGTCATTATTAACCTGCTAGGTCCCAAGCCTGAGACCTAAAATTAATACAAGAGGAGTATTGGTTGTGGGAAGTGTGAAGCAATATTTCTTGGTTTAATCTAATAAGTTCTTTTTAGTATTTTCAGGTCAGGAAATCAGAGGAAGATGATGAGCCACATGAGTATATCCAGCACTGCCTGACTTGCTCGCTCGCTCACTTAAACACGTTCCACATTTTCAGTGTGGACGCTTATTACATGTTATAAA
>NW_027643258.1:0-24990 GCF_032717465.1 Coenobita brevimanus | reverse complement strand
TATATGAGGGGGGGAGCAGTGAAATGGCAGGAGACAGGGTGACTTGGAGGCAATTTGTTTGTGGCCACCCCTTACAGGATTAAGGCGTCCTGCTATAGGTAGACAGGTAGTGTAGATTTATTCAAACCAGAGACCAGTATCTCATTTTGGTGTGTGTTTGATTTTTTGCTGAGCAGATAGATGATGATTGGATGACATTTGTATGGGGGAGTACATGATGAGGGTTGACAGCACTTATTTAACTTGAAAAGTTGGATGGATTATTGGATGGTTTTTATGAAATGCATGTGTGTGGATAGTTATGCCTGTGTTGTGGTATCAGGATTTCAGGGGCTTGAATGATGTGTGGGGATGTGGCCCATTAGGCATGCCATTGAGACTTAGAGTAGTTCTCGTTATTCTTAAAGTAATTATTATTATTACTATTATTATTATTTGTGGTAGGTGGGGGTGCTCACCATCCACTCACTCGATGTAGAGCTGCTCTCGGGTGTCAGCCCTTTCCTCTCCTCCATCCTTCTTTCCTTCCTTCCTCTTCTCTCTCTCTTTCCTTAATTCTTTCCTCATCCTTCTGCTTACAGGTGACTTTACACTCCCTCTTCTGTCTTTCTTTCCTTCATTCTTTCCCCTTCCTTCTGCCTGTGGGTGACTCTACACTGAGTGACAAGCCAAATGGTTTCCTGTACACCAGGGAAACATTTACCGTGCTGGGTGGTAATCATATAACCAAATTTTTGTGCCTGGTGACTTAGTGGGTAATTGTGATGTTCCAGTTGGATTGAGCTGGTGAAGGTTTATATCCAAGGGGTGGTTGGGGTTTATTGCACACGTAATGCTATTCAGGGAAGAGTGAGGCTGGTCACTCTCATCTTAAATGTTAGGATCGACTTGCCTAGCCGCGGTCTCCTACACTCCTCATTGGGCGATGTAGGATTGGATGATGGATGATATATTATTATCATTATTATTATCACTATTATTATTATTATTATTATTATTATTATTATTGTTATTATTATTATAACCAGTTAAAGTACTTCATCTTACATGGGGGGAAAAGTGCAGGATTTTTTTTTTTCTTTTGGCTGTGACATCTTTTATTTTGCCAAAGGGACCTGTAGTACGGGGCCTTCTGCTGATGTCATATAGTTTATACTTGCTACCACCAAACTGTTTTATTCATATTAGGAGACAGCCCTCTCTGTGAAGAAATTAAGTCTATCTACAACCCCGTTTCCTACTATCTATTTATCTAAACTGCTATCTTTTCATATTCAGTCTTGAGTAGTAACAAAAGAGTAACACAAGAATAATACTAGTCATTAAGAATTATGTAAATAATGCAGAACCATAGGATTGTCATGTTCTGCTGCAGTCCACAATCTTCCTTTCTGGGAATAAGGAAGTACATGAGGGACTATTACCAGGGAATTGAGCCAGACAAACGATGTAAAATGGATTTGTTCATATTTGTTCTCGTGTACTAGTAGCTGTAGTAGTTGCAACCCCAGGCCCATCAGAATATGAATTCAGTGGATGGCAGGCTGAGTTACCCTTCTGTAGTCCACCTTTCTCCTGTTGGGGGATAGGGAAGGCAATCTCCCCCCTTTCATCCTAGTAGTGCCACTCCAGCACCAATACATTAAGAGTTAACTAAGATCTGTATTGAACACCTCCACAGACAAAGAGTTAAATTATCAACAGACCTGAGATTATCTCCTAAAAACCTGCCACATTTTCAGGGGCTGCCTGTGAAACTCGTGTTGATGTTTCCGTTGTTGCTGTGTTGGTGTTACCACTGCCGACAGGGTTAGTGATGCTGCGATGGGGTTAGTGATGCTGCGATGGGGTTAGTGATGCTGCGATTGATGTCGATGCTGCGATGGGGTTAGTGATCCTGCGATTGATGTCGATGCTGCAGTGGGATTAGTGATGCTGCAATCGATGTCGTTGCTGTGATGGGGTTAGCGATGCAGTAATCAATGTGGATGCTGCGATGGGCGACAATGCTACATTGGGGTTGGTGCTGCAGGCTCCTTGTAACACAGTGGCCTTTAACCTGTGGGGAAATTAACTGGTCAGAAGAGGTTCCTCTAGGCCATCTGTCTTCAAATCTTATCTACTGCTACTACTACACCTACCACTACAACTACGGCTATTACCGCCCTTCTGAAAAGTGAGTTAGAACATTTTTGGTTTGTCCACCTTGACTTGGCAAAGATTTGTGTCATTTGCAGGCCAATCCCCAAAGCCCTGAAGCAGAGTAAGACAAGGATGGCAATACAGTAACTTTGCATCCTTTCTAAATCACTCTTAGCCAAGTTGAGATGTACAGAGTATTACAGTTGCTCCCCTACTTATGAAATTTTAATTGAGAATTCCTCACCCCATCCTTGGGTGGGAAAAGGAGGTAGAGCTGTTGATAATGATAATGCCTAATGATGAGAGCTAATGATAATGCCTAATGATGATAATTAGGATTAGTGGCAGTCCCAGGCTAAGTAGATCTTTCCACCACTAGAGTATACAGTGCCAGTTAACTTAATCTAGGTACTCATTTTACTTGCTCATTGACAACAGCGACAATGATGATGCTGCTGATGATGATAGGATAGGATGCTGCAGTGCCAGGAATCAATCCCTGGCACTATGAGGCCATGAGCTTTGTAAGAATAATACCACAGGACCTAATAAAATCTCAAGCCAGTAAGTCTTTAAACTTGTCAACAACAACAGTTCATTGCTTACATGGTCATAAGTGGGAGAGCAACTGTCTTTATTCCAATTAACACAAGATGGTTTTATTCAACTGAAAGTGATGCTCTGTGGTCTTAGGATAATAATGATCTTTATTTTTAACCTACTTTTTTTTTATTAGTCTGTGCTCAATTATCATAGTTCTTTCACCTTAACTTGGCCCAGGATATGTCCATTCACCAGCTTTTTTCGTGTATCTCAGTGGTACTGTAGAATAACACAATACTACAGGTCTACATCCATCCCATTGCACTTCTTCATGACTAGCATTCTACTTGATAAACTGTTGCTGAGATGCTTATTTTATGCCTGGGTAAAAGTACAATAAGTAAATGCCCCAGGTTTACCAGTAGCAGATAGTTTTGAAACCTTTCCCCTGCACTTCATGATTAGCATGTCTCCTTGCTAAGTTGTTGCCTCAGCTCAGCATTATTTCAAGCTGATAGATAAAGTACACAGGTAGATAAACATTACACAGATACACATAGATAGTAGATATATTGCAGTAAGTGTTGGCTAGATAGATATACTGCAAGAATTTTGTGACAGAAAGGTTCCTCATTTTATTTTTGATGCCTTTGACTGCTAGTACAGTGTTTCTCTCAGTTGAACAATATCTGGTGTTAGTTCAGTCAAAGTGGCTTGTCTTCTTTGTGGCTGGGGTGATTTCCTAACGTGATTTCTTAGCAAGCTTCCTGAGCCACCTAGAAGACACCCTAGTGAATTATGCATATGATTATTGATTGATTATTATGTTGATGTTTGTATTGTAATTGATGCACAGTGGACAATTTCATAGCCTGTGGTTTGGCCAGTTGTGTCAGATACTTGTGTATATTGTTGCTATGTTGTCCATTTAAATCACCCACACCAATCAACCCTGCAGTTCTGGCCTTACTCATTGTTTACAAACCTCAGCCCGTCGATTCCCCAGTGTGGAAGTTGGAACACTAAGTACCAGTATGCTTTAAGAAAAAAAATATGCTCCAAATCAGATTGAGGAGATTAAAGTTTTGCGCTGGCAGTAAATGAACGAAAAGTCTGCATCGTAAAAATAAGTTTTAAAAATTATGTGCTGAATTAGTTGCAATAATACTGTCATGTAGCGCGGCCCCAAGTCCCTTTGCTACTAGCGGGGTTTTGGAGGATTGCGAATACCTGGGAGGTTGGGTAAGCCCTTTTACAGCACACACAACCCACCATTGTGTGCCATGATATATATTGGTTCTGACATCGGTAATGGGGGCTGTTGGACAGTGAGGAGGAGTCCATCAGTGCATATGTTGGAAGGATAAGTGGCACACAGGTGGATGATTATGTAAATAAGCATGCACTCAGCCCTTGCTTGCAATAACCACGTTGTGGGCGTACAGTAAGGGAGCGGAATGCTCTATGAGGGGGTTGTGTTTGATGGCCAGTTTTTTTGTTTATTTTTTACGGCCTAGGCAATGCTTCAAGGATTGGGCATACGTTCTTAAATGGATATCGCAAGCCAGACGTTGCACACTTTGTTCACATCTATCAGATGCTGGACTACACATTCACAACCACCCAGTCATTCACCAATTTTTGTTTCCTCTGTTTTGCAAGAGACCTGGGACTAGCTACTGACTGATGTAATTCCATATGGTGCCACGTCCAGCTGGAGCGCCATAACTCTTGACACCACCACTTGATTGTCTAGTTGTATGTTACCACCAAGTGTAGTAACTTATATCCTGAGTAGCAAAAAGCCACTTGGCTTGTCACTCATGACAGTCACGAGATGTCCACTTTGATTAGTAGTCGTATCAGACAACCAGTTTCTTTACCTGCTGCCGTCAGCTTTGAAAGAAGACATCTTCGCTAGATTCGAGTAAAGCAACTAAGGTTATAGACAACTGGCCAGCCGTACACAGCCATTGGCTATGAAATGTTTTGCATAAATCCTGTCCTGAGCATGAGCAAAAGTATGTAGACACTTCTCTGCCAGCTGTAGGAATGGAAGGTGTTGTTTGATTATGTGGTAAGGACTGCACATCAGCGTTACTATTCTTTCCTAGTCCACCATTCTCCTGTAGGGGGATAGTAAAGGAACTGAAGGCTGTTAATTTAACCTGACAGTTTCAATATCTGATCATTGCCGTATGAAGGTGTCTGTTCCAGGCATCAGTAAAACAACAGAAGGAATGTTACCCTCTAGTCATCTGGGGAAGAGTGATAAATATACAAGTTAGTGCTGGCAGAGTATTGTTGGCATACTTTTGCACATACCTGTACATCACAAACAGATGCAATAAGTCCTGGTTATGTGCCATAGATGCTAAAAAATACAGGGTGGCTCATATATAACATGTCTGATCCTATGTGTTTTGTTCTTGCGTTTTGAACCATACCTTACCCCATCCTTAGGTGGGAAGAAGAGGCTAGGATGATGATGATTGCAGTGATGATTATAATAATAATCAATGATGATTATTATATTGATTTTGATTATTATATTGATGATGATGATTATTTGATTGATATGGTGAAGGCTCAGTCAGCTTTACCATCACTACCCTGCATCGTTCTCTGTTTCCCATAACCCTTTCTTACTTGATAGTGATTCCTTGTTTGCATCCATTGGTTGCATTTTTTTATCAAGTAATTTAGTATCTCCTCTTGCATTTGCTTCAGTAATTGCTTAAAGTTCACTCATTTTAGTAATAAGAAATTTTTACCCTCTGACTTTTATCTACTGCCAGCCAGATATCTTGATCCCATCAGGGGGGGCCACAAACAAATTAACTCCATGTCATTCTCTCTTCTGCCATTTGACTGCCCTCTCTCCAACTCACACCCCCCTCCCTCGTATCTCTCCACTCCATTCATCCATCTCTGCCATGGTCTCCCCTCCTCCCCTCCCCCTCCACATCATACACATACCATCTAGTCAGTCTCTCATTCCCCATCGTCTATATGGCCAAACTATCTCAAAGTATTTCCTCTAATAGCACCACAGCACTTTTTTACTTCCTCATTTGTATATCTGTCTGTCCATAAAACTCCACACATTCCTCAATTCATTTCCACAGCTCTCACTCTTGTGTCCTTCCAGCAGGATCCAGGCCTCACTTCCATGCTTCCCTACTCCTTATCACAGCTTTCAGTGATTCAGCAACATTTCTACCCTGTTGTACCCATTCAAGCAATTCCTTCCATCCTTACTCAGCACACTACTTAAGTACTTGGATGCACTCTCATTCTCTTGTTTCCTCATCATCCAGCCTTACTGTGTATATTGTGACTTCTTTTCCCTCAAGACCATAGCTTGACTCATATATACATTCTCTTTTAGATTCCATTTCCTACATACATCCCCAGACTCATTCACCAAGCATTGCAGTTCACATTCATCCTCACAATACAGTATCATCAGCAAGCAATAGTTCCGGAAGTTTCCACTCATTACCCTCTCTTATTAGACACTCCAGTATATTCACATCCCTGCCTATTATCTCTTTTATAACATCCATCATATACAAATTGAACTACCACAGAGACATGACATGCAGAAACATGACACAAGGTGACATGACACACAGAAGCATGGCACAAGGTATGACAGAGAGGCATGACACAAACATGACACAAGGAGGCATGAGATTCTTGTCCTTATGCAGATTCATTTCCCATACCTCATTGGCAGAATAAGATAGTACTGTGGCCCAACATCCTTTCCATAGCACTTCTTCATGACTAGCAACATATTATAGTCTTGTTTCAACTAGCATTTACACAGGAAAAATGGTAATTTAATCCCCAGTTAAACAGAGCATAATTGAATAAAGTCTTCAAAATACCTGCATCCCCCATACCTGCAGAGTGAGCCAACACCATCAGATATATATGGGCAGCCCTGTATTATGGTTTAGTAAATTGTGGGCTGCTGTTGCTGTGCTCCTGTATTCCTCTGAACCAGTATAGTGTCAACTTCAGCATTTTTGCTGATACAGTATTTACTCCCAGACTAAGTAAAACAGTGTCAGTTATTTGTAGCTTATCTGTGTGTGCTGATCATATAGCTTCTTGAACGAGATGTGGCTAAATGAGCTGAGAAATTTTGCTAAGGATATATGCATGTCATTTTCCCAAGTAGACTGCTGAAAGATGCACACATGTCAGAAAAAGATTATTAGAGAATAATCTTTGTTGTAAGAAAGAGGCCCCATATTGCCTCATTTCTTTGATTAAATTTCAGTATTTAGGTTCTCTAGCATTGACTCTAATTTTTGTAGTTAAAATGAACCTGGGACCACCACAACAGCTGGTATCATCAGCCCAAAAGATCGTAAATGAATGTGGCAAATAAAAGGACTTTGCAAAAGCCATTGTGCTTTTTTACCAAACAATAAAAAGTGGTGTTTTGCATATATTTCCTGAAGTATTGATTTTGGTTATATTTGTATGCCTATTTTCATGTAATGATGTGTTACTTTTGCATTATTATTATTATTATTATTATTGCCATGTCATAGTGATATACTGCACAGTCAGCCACAGGAAAAAATATGCTGAAAAAAAATATGTACTCTAGTCCTTGCTTGGAAGATTTTACGTGGCAACAGGTCAGCTATGAAATTGTTTTCCTCACTCTATATTTCCCCCTGCCTATGACCTCCAGTCTTTTAAATGCAATGTGTGCAGGAATTTCAGAATTAACAGATCTTGACATTGGCTTTCTTTTGTGTATTATTTCATGTAGCCTTCAGTTCCTCCTTCTCTGCATTAAAAAGAAAAATGTATTGCCCTAAATAGCACTGAGAATTTAAAACTAACAAGCATCCTTAGTTAACAGCCATTTATGTCAAAGATTAATGAGCATCTTGAGTTGTATTGCTTTATTTATATCCAGGAATAACAGTCGTATTGAGTCGATTCCCTTCATTTATGTCAGAGATTTAAAAAAATTTTCCTGCATATATACGAACATTTGTTGCTACTATGGTTTATTTATTTATTTATTTATTTATTTATTTTTTCTCCTGTGGCTGACTGTATGTTTATATATTGATGTGGGTATTTTTTGGTGCTTGTTTACTTCTGTTGATTTATTCTGTAGCCAGTTTGCTTTCACCTGACATACATTCTTAACCTCTTGCTTGGATTATGGCCAAGTGTAGTCAGACTGGAGTGTTAATTTGAATAGTAACCAAGGAGTCTCAGACCTACTACTTCACTAAGGCTTATAAGAATTTATGTAGCCACAGAGATTCATAACATTTTACCTTGGATTATGGCCAAGTGTAGTCAGACTTAGTTAATTTGAATAGTAACCAAGGAGACTCATCCCTGCCTCATCACCAAGGCCTATTGAATTTTATACCCCAATGATTTAGTACTGAAGTTATAAAAGTTGCCTTGTTTTGTCAGATGAAAATAAACTGGCTGTAGTTATGTATGTGTTGAATGGTAATATGTTATCTTTATATCTCTATTCTTATTTTTAACTGTGGGAAAATGTGCCCATTTTATGTCATCTTTAGGTGTTTAAAATGTCATAACTATATCATATGAGAAGATCCTAAGGTGCCTAATAGACTTAATTATTTTCATATACTGTTTCATATCACACAGTCATTTGCCATATTTTCCTAAGCATGTACAAGAACTAATTTGCCTGTCAGGCCCCTATCGTCTATTAACCCATGGCATCTCAGAAATCAGCAATGTTATGTGATGAGCAGATTATTTTGTGCAGTATGCAGTATTAAGTTAGGCAGACTATGTTGTTTAAAGTAAGCTCTCTAACGTCACAGGCAATTGTTTATACATTTTAAGAATTACTATCATTATGCTTATTCTTAGGCTATGCTGTCGATATTTCTCCTACATTGTTGCGTTTTCTTTGTCTGTGTATCGTTTGGGTGTTTGTGGTGGTGTTGGTGTCTTGGATTTGGTTGTGGTTGTAATTTATTCGAGAGAGAGAAATACGTAAATGACAGTGATTTAATATTGGTGTTGGAATGAGCAAGGATGTGTGATGTCCCCATGGTTGTGTGTGTGTGTGTGTGTGTAAGATACTGGAATTTAAATGGTGAGTGAATGAGTGTCAGAGTCATTTCACTGGGATTGCAGTTGGCTAGTTTCTCCCTCTTTTGGGGGTCCTCCTTGCTTTGTGGGGCCTGTACCTGTCATCCATTAAAAAAAAAAAAAAAAAAAAAAAAAAAAAAAAAAGGATTGCTTGAAAAGAGAAAAAAATGGTTACGATGATGATTGGTTACTAAGATGATGCTGGTGATGAGGAGGCTTAGTCCACTTTACAAGGCATGGCACTGATAGGTCTCCCACTTTAAAGCTTGTTCATTCTTTGTTCCTTGTTCACTGGAAATAAAATTGAGAGAGAGAAATTGGGAGAGAAACCTTGCCCTAGTGCTAAAAATCATTACAAGCCTCTGACCCTCCCATCACCTGTAGTGAGAGTGTTTCCCCCCACCTTCCCTTAACATAAAAATTAATTCTTATATCTTATTCCTTTGTCAATACATGATAAACCTATTAGGTCAAAATTATGCTGTTTTAAGGAATATTTACTGTGTATATCTTGGCTTGTAATTCCACTTGATTGACTACAGATATCCTGGCAGTGCCAAAGATGTATGTTGAAGGATTGTTTGTTGTGGTAGTGTGGTGTGGTGTGGAAGGAGGCCTTACACTGTGGTACATGTGGTGAGTGTTTTGTGGTAGTGTGGTGTGATAGTGTGTGTGGTGCATGTGTGTGTTGTGGTGTGGGAGGAGCCATTAAACTGTGGGCATAGTGTATTGTCTGTGAGATGTATATTGTGTTGGCATTAAAGTAGAGAAAGATGATTGTGTTGAAGTCTGGTTATACTCATTTCACTGTAACTTGGCACAAATTTTAATGTTTTTGCAGCTTTTAACATTTCCAACTGGCAGAACCAAAATATTACAGAGCTGCATTCTTTCCATAGCTTTTCATCGTGACAGGCATCATATTTTAATGCTTTTTACCGTTTTCTTACAACTCAGCATTCATGAGAAAGCATAAGCCATTTTTAAACCAAGTTAAAGAGAGAGAGTATAGATGTAATTGTTTTTCTCTGGGTGTGGTTGTTTGAAGGGTGAGTGTTTCGTGATGGTTTTTAAAGGCTTCTGTTGTGTACTTAGGTAGTAGCTATGTACCGTCTGAAATAGGGGAAATAAAGTTAGAAGAAATAGAAAAGAAAGTGGATGACGGCCACAGCCACTGGCGGACTGCACTTAGGCTGCTGGTATTGCAGATGGTCGGAGCCGGTGACCTGTACTGTGAAATTCCATATGCTTTTCACAGCACAGTTCCTTTGGAATGGGGGCCGTTTTAAGGGGATAGGAAAGAAAATATGTATCCTTGTGAAATTTAGTGTTGGGTATAGGATGAGAACAGATGTTTTTGAAGCACTCTGTGTAGTGTAAGTTTTGATTACATGCTTTCTGTAGCATTTTTTCATAACAAGCATCATATTTTAGTACATATATACTATGCTTACAACTCAGCATCTGTGAGAGAGCACAAGGCATTTTTAGACAAAGTTAAAGTAAAAAGAAGGCGAGAAAATAAGTGTATTTATGTTTCTCTGGGTATGGTTGTTTCTGAAGGGTGGGTGTCTGGTGATGGTTTTTGAAGATTCGTGTTTGGCTGAAGACTTTTGGGTAGCTGTAGTGGCCTTGTGTGTATAGGTAGTAGCAATGTACAGTCTGAAATAATAAAGTATATGTTTATTTATGAAAAAAAAAAGGGAAGAAGGTTGACGGCCACAGCCATCGGCAGACTGCAAATATCGCAGGTGGTCGGGGCCGATGACCTGTCCTGTGAAATTGCATATATTTTCACAGCACAGTTCCTTCTGAATGGGGGCCGTTTTAGGGGGGAGAAAAAAAATATTTATCAAATATATCTTTGTGAAATTTAGTGCTGGGTGTAGGATGAGAACAGATGTTTTTGAAGCACTCGTGTAGGTTTTGAATGGGTGTAGTTGCTGGGTAGTGAGTGTATACAGTAGCTAAAACAAGTATCTGTGCAGGAGGGGGTCAATGTTCCAAAAAATCTGAATGTAACAAGTGATATCTCAGGAGGGTTGATATACATGATATCACCCACCTCTCTTTAGTGTTACCGTACAAGAATCGTATTACATTTGATTACTGTCTCTCAGTATAGGGAGACAGTTTTTATCACAGATAATATTTGGTGTACATAGTCCATCTGTCTGTAATCAGGCACCATGATCCCATAAGGGGTGGTCATTTGTGTTTGAGTTGGTTATTTTACAGGGAGAGGCACTAACCCCCTGCCAAGAACTTGTCCACACGCAGGGAACACATATGGTTGGGTTATATGGTTACCACTCAGCGTTGTAAATAGTTTCCTGGCTAACAGGAAACCTTTAGGCTTGCCACTCAGTGTAAAGCCACCTGAAAAGAAAGAGGAGTAATGAAAAGTGACAGAATGGATTTATATAGCCCTGGAGTTAATGCATACAAACTGCCTTGACACTGAATGCCACATAATAATTGAACCATAAGATTAAGTTTATTATTCAGGAACCTGATTTATAAAACATCCCACTGCCATAGCTCTGCCAGGACCATCTATCTATCTATTGCCAGACGCCTTAATCCCGTAAGGGGTGGCCACAAACAAATCGCCTTCCTGTCACCCTGTCCCCTGCAAATTCATTGCCCTGCTCCCAGTTCACACACCCCTCTCTAATATACCTCTCCACTCCATCCCTCCATCTCATCCTTGGCCTCCCCCTCCCTCTTCCCCTCTCCATCTCACATACACTCTCCTCGTCAGTCTCTCACTCGCCATCCTCTCCACATGGCCAGGACCAGCTTGTGGCAATATCACATTTCACAGTATTAACACTTAATTTAGGATGCCATATCAGATGCCTATCAATACAGAGAGAAATGATATACTGTTTAGAGAGAGAGGTTATTATTTACTCGAAGACATATGCTCCTACAAAAATGGAAGCTCAGACCTTTACGAGATTATTGCATCCTAAAATGTATTAGTGTGAATAATATCATAAAGCTGTTTATACTGTTACAAGCTTTATACCCCGGATATTATCACCATAACTCTTTAGTCTTAAACGCAGTGTCCAGGCAACTCAAAATGAACAGATCTTTTTTTTTTTTTTTTTTTTTTTTTTTTTTACCCAAGGAGCAGTCATGCAGGCTTCTGTTCCTTCTTCTTTGCATTAAAAAAAAATTCCTTATGTAGTATGCAAAGATACTTGTTTTAGCCACTCAGCAGTATGAAAAAATTAAGCTTTTCAGAACAGTTCCTTTAGGATGGAGGTCGTTTAGGTAGGGGAAAAACATTGTGTGAGGTGTTAAGTAGAGGAAGAAGAGAGAAGTGTAGTGCTGGGTATAGGAAGAAGAGGGAAGTGTAGTGCTGGGTATAGGAAGAAAATGGAAGTATAGTGCTGGGTAGAGGAGGAAGAGGGAAGTTTAGTGTTGGGTAGTGGAGAAAGAGGGAAGTGTAGTGCTGAGTAGAGGAAGAAGTGGAAAATGTAGTGTTGGTTAGAGGAGGAAGAGGGATGTTGAGGCAGTGCATGTAGTGTTATAGGCTTTGAATGGTTGTAGTGGCTAGGTAGTATGTACAGGAATAAATACAGAATAGGAAAAAAGAAAAATAGGAAAAGTAAAACTATAAAATGGTTGCATGTTTTATTTGGATGGAGGTCACCTTTTAATTAAGTTGGGGCAGTGGTCAAGTGATAGGCCTCGTACAACTTCCTTGGTGATTTGAATGGCCATAGTGCTGTTATTTTCCTCTGACAAAGTGGGACCAGACCGGAGGGCCAGTTAAGTAATAATCAAGGAGACTCATTCCTGTCTCATTACTAAATTTCATTATGTTTCATGGGATTGGTCCAGTTGTCAGATAAAAATAATTTGTTATGAAGAGGTACATAGTGAGGCTAGGGGGAGGAGGCAGCCTTATAAGTCTGTGTGGGGATCTTCTTGGGGTGTGGTGGTTGTTTACGTGTTTGTGTTTTTCTGGATTGAGAGTCCCTTGGTTTTCCTGTGTCTTGTGTGTTTAGCCACGACGGATCTTTGGCATTGAGAACACCAGCTGGTATTGCATTGGTGTTGGTCTGGAATGGGGAAAGTCATGGAGTTGATAATTATGAAACGCTCATGTAGAGAAAAATGTGAGGTACTCAGGATTCCAGGGACTTAAATGGTCATTGAGTAAGCATCTGGCCCTATTCACTGGACATGGCTTGGTTATATTTGGCCACCACATGGTGGTGCCTCCCCAGCACCAGCTTTTTATAACAATTAGGTGCGGAAGGTGAGAAGTGTGAATGTAAGGGATAGGGTTACGAGAGGCAGACTGAAAAAGACCTGGGATGAGATCATAGTGTGTGACTTCAGGTATAAGGAACTGAACAGGGAGGCAGCCAGAGACCAAACAGCCAATAGGTGACCAAGGCCAACACAAGCATGTTGGAGCCTTTACAAATGATATGATACGAACGATACAGAAATACCGAACCACTTCTTCAGGCCCGTCATGTACTCTTTAAAGTTATTGCAGCACCTCAGTAGGTATATGCATAGGATTGAAATATACTGTATTTCAGCACGTCCTTTGAGATCTGCAGGCACATTTTCCACACTTATTACAAACTGAATATGTGTAAATTGTGAGTTTTGTTTGTGTGTAATGCCAGCAAAAAGTAATTCCTCATTTAATAATTGATGTATATTCCTGTAAATTGCTGATAGGTGAACATTGCTTTAAGTTAGGGTTGGGTCCCAGCAAGAGGGACTTTTCTCATGTATTTAAGGATCATATTTAAGGCAGCAATTAATTATGAGTATATATATATATATATATATATATATATATTTTTATAGTGAATTGACTTTGCTCTTTCACAGCACACTGTTGAGATTAAGTAGTATATTATGTGAAAAGAGTTTGTATTTTTGACTGACATTAATAAAGAAACTGTGCTTAGTGAAAGTATCTTAAATGAGGAATTAATGACATGGGCTTCACAGTATTTGTTATTTTGATTACTTGACTCTAACAGGCGATTTTTGAAGATTAAACTAATGATACGTACCTCTTGGTGGCATTATATATACTACAAACAAAAACATTTTTGAATGTTATTCTGTTTTAGTATTTCATATGTTTATTGTTTTGTATTAGGCTTCCTCCCTCCATCTGCCCCTTCTTCCTCCTTGTTTTTCTCTTTCCTCCTCCTTGTGTTTCTCTTTTCTCTTTCCTCCTCCTCCTCCTCCTCCCCCTCCTGCTCCTCCTCCTCCTCCTAATCCTAATCCTCCCCCTCCTCCTAATCCTCCCATCCAACCTGTCAACCACCACCACCATCACCCTGCAACCCACCCTACCACCACCACCATCCCCCTGCAACCCACCCTACCACCACCACCATCCCCCTGCAACCCACCCTACCACCCTGCACCCCACCCTACCACCCTGCACCCCACCCTACCACCCTGCACCCCACCCTACCACCCTGCACCCCACCCTACCACCACCACCACCACTCTGCTTCCCACCCTACCACCACCACCACCACTCTGCATCCTACCCTACCACCACCACTCTGCATCCTACCCTACCACCACCACCACCACCACCCTGCACTCCACCCTACCACCACCACTCTGCATCCCACCCTACCACCACCACCACCACCACCACCACCACCACCCCACAACCACCACCACCACCACCACCCAACCACCACCACCACAACCACCACCACACTACCACCACCACCACCACCACCCTACCACCACCACCACCACCACCACCCTACCACCACCACCACCACCACCCTACCACCACCACCACCACCCTACCACCACCACCACCACCCTACCACCACCACCACCACCCTACCACCACCACCACCACCACCACCCTACCCTACCACCACTCTACCACCACCACCCTACCACCACCACCCTACCACCACCACCACCACCACCACCACCACCACCCTACCACCACCACCACCACCACCACCCTACCACCACCACCCTACCACCACCACCACCACCACCACCCTGCAACTCATCCTACCACCACCACCACCACCACCACCACCACCCTGCAACTCACCCTACCACCACCACCACCACCACCACCACCCTGCAACCACCCTACCACCACCACCACCACCACCACCACCACCACCCTGCAACTCATCCTACCACCACCACCCTGCACCCCATCCTACCACCACCACCCTGCACCCCATCCTACCACCACCACCCTGCACCCCATCCTACCACCACCACCCTGCACCCCATCCTACCACCACCACCCTGCACCCCACAGTACCACCACCACAACTCTGCAGCTTTACTTGACCTACCTTTTTCCCTTCCCAGTCTTCTGCCCTGCACTACCATGCTCCTTTGCCTCTACTCTTCCTCCCCCTAACTGCTACCTTGCCATCCCTAACCTGTCCTGTGCTGCCATGTCTTACCGGTACCTGCCCTGCACTCTTGCTGTGCCCTGCCATCCCTCGTCTGTCCTGCCTGCGATCCTTTCTCTGCCACACTCACCTTACTCTGCTGTGCTGTCCTGGAACGTGCCCTGCTCTTGTCTGCGCTCTTCTTCCCTCCTTTGCCTTGCCATTTATGTTTTATATATTTTCTGTATATATATGTTCATGCTTTGCTTTTGTATGTTAGTCATGTCTTATATATTCTGAAGCCAATATTTTGCTAAGTCCCTAAGTCATGTTGCTGCTGTTATTTTGTCAAGTCCCTAAGTCATGTTGCTGCTGTTATTTTGCTAAGTCCCTAAGTCATGTTGCTGGTATTTTTTCCAAGTCCCCAGGTCATGTTTTCTCAATATTTTCAAAGTCCCAAAATTTTTCTATGTCCATCAATAGTCGGCTTCTGTATAAGTACTGTACTAAGTGATATATAGATATATCTATCTATCTATCTATATACACAGTATATATACTATGGATATGTCTAGTGGTATATAAGTACTAAGTGATGTATATATACTATGGATATGTCTAGTGGTATATCTTTTTCTGATAATATTCAGAGTCTACTTTTATATATATAGACTTTGAATAATATCATAAAAAGAATACCAATTGACATATGCATAGTATATATATCACTTAGTACTTATATACCAATAGACATATGTATAGTATATATATATAAAATATATATATTATATATATATATATATATAAGTTGTATAAAGGTATATATAATAAACACAGTAGTAAAATACATGGGTTTTATTTCCACAAGATGTACACAAGAGTGAAGGATGTCAAAAAATAAACTATCTCGATAAATCGGCCAGAGAAATACGGACTGGTAACCCTGAGGGTTGCCAGTCCGTATTTTCGTGGCCGATTTATCGAGATAGGTTCTGTGCCCTACCCCAAGATGCTTCCAAGAGCGTGCCCTTCAAATCACTGTGTAGATGCCATGTCTTGTATTGCTCTGCCCAGCTAATGCCAGGCAGAGCTATACAAGAACACATGGCATACAACAGAGTGATCAAAAGGGCTACTTAACATGCATTGCTAAACACTGTGTGCACCACGCAACGTGTGTTTGCTAAGGCATGTTAAACAGGAAGCAATGCACCATTAGTCAACAGGGCATACAGTATACCAAAAACATCAGCCAATTAACCCCTTCAGTATGAGGACATTTTATTCCTGCTGATGCCACACGATTTTATTCAGCTTGGAGTGCGATCTCATACTAGAGGGAACATTGCCTCCCTTCAGTATGAGAGACCCTTCCTAAGCTGAGTAAAATCGTCTGGCAGCAGCAAGAATAAAATCATCTGGGACACAGCAACAATACACAGAAAAGATATAACTACTGAAGAGGTTAAAAAATACCAACATGGTCTGGTTGTGATGCAGGTTAAATATCAACAAAATCACATTCCACTGAACAATATTTACTCTTCACTAACTTGGCCCAATTTTTCAGTCTTTTCCAGCTGTGTCACATAAGAGTAACTCGAGGCACAGAAAGGCAATGCTATTACTCATAATCCTTTTCACACTGTGCCTACCATCCTGTTTTAAGAAAGTTACAACTCATAATTCAGGCTGGAAAGATTTAAAATTTTAGGCCAAGCTAAAGTTCAGAGTATAATCTCAAGCAAACAAATAAAACTGTAAAAATATATAACACGGCCATATTACTATAACAATGTGAAAGTGTGGACATGCTATATCTACCTATAGCCAGACACCTTGATCCTGTGAGGGTACATATCTCCTCCCTGTCCACTGCCATCTACCTGCCCTCCCCCCAGATTACACCCCCTGCCTCTCCCTCCACCTCACTCACATACACCCTCCTGATTATGTTTCCTACTCTCCATTCCCCCAACTTACACCCCCTCCCCTATCCCTCCATTTTGTTCACATACACACACCTCTCCATCTCTATCTTATCCTCAGCTCCCCCCACCTCACTCACATACACTCTGCTGATTATGTTTCCTACTCTCCATTCCCCCAACTTACACCCGCCTCTCATATATCTCTCCACTCCATCCCTCCATCTCATCCTCAGTCTCCACCTCACTCACATACACTCTCAGAATTAATCTTCCTACACCCTCCTCTCTCATGCACCTCTCCACTCCATCCCTCCATCTCATCCTCAGTCTCCCCCTGCCACTTTCCCCACCTCCACCTCACTCACACAAACCCCTACTTAGTCTCTCTCCATCCCCCCCACTTACACCTCCCTCTCATACCTCTATTCCATCCCTCCACCTCACTCTCATAGTCAAGTCACTCTCCACCCCCAACTTACACCCTCCTCTCCTATATACCTCCACTCATCTCTCCATCTCATCCTCAGTCTCCCTCTCCCTCTTACCCCACATCCACCTTACTCACATACTCTCCTAGTTAGTTTCCCTCTCCATCCCACTTCAATTTACAACTTCCTCTACTCAATCCCTCAGTTTCCCTCTCCCCCCCCCTCCACCTCACACATTAGGGCCGATTCACACTACATGGTTCGTCTCCGTACGGCTTTCCTACGTTAATTATTTTTTCGAAATCAATGGGGCTGTTCACACTATATTTTCCGCTTATTGTTCATCTTTCGTGCGGCTTTCACTCGTACGGATCGCCTACGTTTGGAAGAAATCTCTAACGAACAAAACGTTACGTATGGAAACGCTCCGTACCTCCACTGATCAGTGTGAACATCAATACGTATCAGTCACGGTGTGTTTACAGACAACAGAGGACAACTTTAGCCTGTCAATGCTTTTGGCCGTGAACAGTACTATAAGCAGTCATGAGTGACGAGAAGTTATTAGAACTGGTCAGAGGCTACGAGGAACTATATGACATGGGCAACAGAAAACACAATGATAACCATGTGAAAGAAAAAATATGGAAATTAATAGGAGAGGGATTGGAAAAATTGGGTAAGATATTTAACTATTTCACTATTTTATTATTACTGTGACAAATAGCATTTTTATCCTTCATCCTATTCATTACCATTCACTGGCTCTCTCTCAGTAGCCTATTAACTTACCATTCACAGGTTCTCTCAACATCCTGTTCATAACCACTGGTAGGTTCTCTCTCAACCCTCTACGCCCATGGAAGATAACCAGTGGGACTGTTCAAGAATCCTTTAAATTTCTTTTACAAGGAATGCACCTTGTGGAGCATTTCCTCCCTGTCAAGTTATGTCTACTAAAGAGCTTGCATTGTTCGTGACATTCATGGTTGTAACATCAGTGGCATTGTCACCTAAGCAGTTGTGCAAAAATGAATGTTGCAGCAAGCTGCTTTACACTAATTTCTGAGGCTCCTTGTCGAAGCCACAGCTGCACGCAGACTGACGGGATCATGGACGTATAGTGTGAACAGTGACATAGCAAATGAACCGTAACCCTACGAAGAACAGTATAGTGTGAATTGGCCCTTAGTCTCTCACTCCAGCCCTCCATCTCATCCTTGGTCTTCCCTCCTACCTCACTCACATACACTCCTAGTTAATTCCCTCCCTCTCCACTCCATCCCTCAGTCTCCCAATTCTAATTTATGGAGCAAAGACAACCAAATGACATATGATTTCTTACTAAACTCGTGGAATATTGCCATAACCTACCTACCAATAACAGATCTTTGGAAAAAAAAAAAAAAAAAAAAAAAAAAAAAAAAAAAAATGATATGGCCACGTTAAATTTTTACAAGTAATGAAGTAACATTTCTCGCCTTTTAAGACTTCGTTCCCTTAAAAAACCTTGGAATAGCACTTCTAAAAAATTACAAGGTTACTTATGAACTGGCTGCTACAGTTTATATAACCCTTGTTAATTTCTTGGTCATAAACAGACACACATCTTAACCAAGACTGGCTGAAGTTTAAATCTATTGCTCATGGTCTGGTGCAAGTAGGCAACTAATAAAGTACTGTATGTATAAAATCAGTAATGCTGTTCCTGGCCTACCAAGCCATTCATACCCAGGCAACAGGTCTTTTAGTCCAACATGACAGATGAACACTACAGCAGGTAATTTTTAGGCAATGTTGTTCCCACAACAATTTAAATCAATATTTTATGCAGGGAAGAAGGAACCAAATGCTAGAAAACCTGAAAAACTGTTCCCTCCAACAAAAAACTAAGTAAGTGCCAAATTCAAGATCGTTCATCTTGAGATGCCTGGACACAGCATTAAAAAGACTGGAGGGTCATAGGCAGTACGAAGAGTGAAAAGCAGTTCCAGAGTTGACCTATTGCGTACATGAAGGTTAACTCCTGCATTTGATAGCTGGACAGAAAAGGGATGAGAGTTTGCTGCTAGACAGGTGCTACGCACCCGCCAGGGTGGTGGAGGGATGCAAGCAGATGTTTCGGAGGGGCAGTGACCATTGACACAGCAGTACAAATGAGATAAACATGCAACAGGTGTAGTCATATGGAATAAAAATTGGCAACCTGCATCACTATGTGCCACTGATGCAAAATGTCCAGATATTTCAAATAATTTTTGGCCTGCACCAGGAGTATGCATTTATTTTTTTTTTAGCTGCAGTTCTTTGGTTGTGTGTTTAGTATTTTTTTTTTAAGTTCCAGCAATATCTCACTCATTGGCAAAGCAACTGATGTTATATTTAAAAAGCACATTTAATTTTACTACTTCTCAAATATCGGAAATTATAAGACTGCCTTGTCAAAATCCAGCTGTTTTTCATTAGTCTTAAAAGGCGATAAACTCTACTCCACTACACAAAATATTGAAACATTTATATTAAAGAAGCATATACATTAAAGATGCATTTATTGGAATAAAGAAAATATGGTCAGCACATATAAATATATAAGTAATGGATGTGGGATCATGAAGGGCCACAATATATTAAAATCTACGCGAGTGAACTTCGGCTGAAAAATCAAATGGTCTGACTGACTGGCCAAGAGATGCTCCCACATCCACAAATACTGTACAGTGCATATACAGATGTCCTCGTTTAGCCACAGGTATGGCCTAAAGTAACAGTATTCCCACCATACAACTGGTAATGGCAAATTCTACACCCTGAATAAGCTTTACAGAAACACTTATCAACTGACAGAATTGGAAAAAATAAATAAATAAATAAATGAAGAAGACACTGGGGAAGGAGAGGGGTTGCATCAGTGGGAAAAAAAAAAAAAAAAGAAAAAGAAAAAGAAAAAAGGAAGAGGTTACACTTTGATGAAAAAAACAAACAAATGAAGATGGGGGGATAGGGGTTGCATTGTTTGAAAAAATAAATAAATAAATAAATAGAGGGGTTGCACTGATTAAAAAATAAAAAATAAAATGGAGAGGGGTGGGAGAGGGGTTGCATTGTTTGATGGTCCTTAACTATGAGGTATGACAGTCTCCTTGGTTACTTCGTTTATTTTCCTATCGCTTACAAAGGCTTCAACATGCCTGCATAAGTTAGCCTTGGTCACCTAATGGCATCTCTCCATACTACTTGATCTCTGGCAGTCTCCCTGTCCAGTCCCATATCCCTGAGGTCTCACTCTGACTTCATCCCAGGTCTTTTTATTAGTCTGCCTCTAACAGCTCGACCCTAAACAAGCACAGCTCTCACCCTCCATCCTCTCCACATGTCCATACCATCTCAACCTACCCCTCCTCATCACTACATCAATACATTCAAGTCCCATTCTTCTTCTCAACTCTTCAACTGCAGTCCTAACACCCCTCCCAAGGCCTGTCATTCAAGGATGCACTACAAACAAATCTAATCATTGTCATTACTGTATGTTTAAGCCTATGAACATCCTCATCCTTCACTGCCCAGGTCTCACCACCATACAGCATTACACTCCTAACACGTGCCACATACAAAGATCCCTTAGCACTGAGGGAGAGCCCTCTCAATGTCAGGAGGCAACAGCTCTCTGAACTTCCTCCAGCCACTCCTTACCCTAGCCACACAGCTAACACCAGCTCCACCTCCAGCACATAGCATGTCCTCAAAATAAAAATTAAAAAAATCCTCCACACACTCAACAGCAAGACTAATCCTTTCATGCCTGAAATCTCCATATGCTCCCCCCCACACACTGCACACACCATGTCAGCATTTTTCACAGTCTACCTCTAACACCACATACACAGCCTCTCACCAACACTGAACAAGTTGTAATTCCTTCCCACACCCTAGTGGTAATCCACACATGGCCACACTCCCTCAGCTTTGACAGTACCACCACCAGCCCTAGATACCATCACCCTTGGTTACTAGTCGTATCAACCCTCCAATCACACTACACACTGCCATCAACTGAGACAAAAGGGAACAGGGATCTGTCAGGTTTGATAACATGCTATAACAAATTTAACAGACAATGGAGAAAGTTGCCTTCATGAGGTGGCAGTCTCCTTGGTTATGGCTACTAGTCATATCAATGTGCTATAGCAATACACTTTACAGGTACAGGAGGCTTGCTTTCATGTGTCTCCTTGGTTACTAGTCCTGCAGGTGGTAGGTGACTGTGATCATCCACTCACTTGATATACAGTGCAACCTCTTAAATTCGAAGTTCTTGTGTCCTTTTGGAACTTTTGAAAAATTTGAACTTTTAATAAAGCATTTCTGTGGCTGTCTTAATTCTCATGGTTTAGACATGCTTTTGACACAAGCATTGTAGTCTGGGCTAACTAGCTGGCTTCAGGCATCCTATTTTCCATTGTTAACACTACCATTTATCTCATCTCTTAACTCAAGGATCAGTACAATAATCGCTACAAACCATGAAGTGTTTCTTTCACATTTCCTTTCCTCATCTTGTGTATGTCCCCTTGTTCTAAAACACTTTGCAGTTCTATTCATATTTAACATCAATCAGTAAGTTGTAAGGGACAGTAATTATGCATTTCATTTACTTACGTAAAAACTACAGTACTGAACATGAATATTTACATCTTTCAGCAACCACCATCCACTCCTTGATGTAGCACTGCCCACTATCTCCATCATTATTTTTGTTTCTGTCCTCCTCTCTCCCTATTTCTCACATCTTTCCTCTCAGGTTTTATTACTCCTTCCTTTTCAGGTGGCTTTACATTGAGTAACATGCCTAATGGTATCCTATAAGCCAGGAAACCATTTACAATGCTGGGTAGTAACCATATAACCAACCCATACGTGATGCTACACTTCACATATTGTGCACTGATTACACAGTTTATTTTATGACATTTTATGATATGTACAATTACTGCCAGTCTGCATTACTATAATCTTGCAGAAATATTGCAATCTCAGTGATGAAATACTTAAGTACATGTGTGTGTGTGTGTGTGTGTGTGTGAAAAAAATGGATGATGATGGTGGTGGTTTATATCTGCTCAAAAATAGATTGCACAGTGGTTTAACAGTGATGCAAATGATCTATTAGAATTACACTAAGACTGCTGCCTACCAACAATCATGCTTCAGTCAAAAGTGAATAAAATCAGTTGACATCTGACAAGTGGTGTTGCATGGTGTTGTGTGATAAAGGAATATTTACCATAATTCCACTCCAAAACTTAAAAACCTTATCACACTGCTTTGTAATGTCATACACTGTCAGGTTTACCACCACCGCTATCTTTGACAACACCTGCAATGAGTTATTTACTCTAGTTTCAGTTGGTACAGCACTGAGAACTGTCAAATTTGTCATACATGGTAGTTTCCATCACCAATCATTTCACAACACACACACTAAGTACTTGTGGCTGCATTCTTATACTGCATCATTTTTGTTCCCAGCACTGCACTAATTGGTAAAGCCAAGACACCTGTTTGAAGCCACAATTATGGTCAAATTTGGATATGATAAAACAATCAAATAATAAAGAGCTTAACCAAGAGGAGGAAAGGAAATTATTATTATTATGGGTGACCACACGCTTTATGGTGAGGTCATCAGTACCAGATGGGTGTAGCTTTTTTTTTTTTTTTTTTTTTTTTTTTTTTTTTTTTTACTAGTCTCTGGTTATTTCTGAGCTAAGTTTGGGAAATAAAAATGACATTTTTCATAAATTATGGCAACTGAACTTTAGAGGTTTGCACACTTTTGAGGTTGCATTGTAGTACTACCTATTCTTCCTTCAACTTTATCATTCTGTTAGTCCTCACTCCCTATTTCTCCCTTTCCTTCCTGTCACTTTTTCTCTTCTTTCCACATCAGGTGGTTTTACACCAGATGACAGGCCTAATGGTTTCCTGCAGCCCAGGAAACCATTTACAATGTTGGGTGGTAACCATATCACCAAATAATGGGGTGATGTGGGGCCTGCTATGGTACCCATGTTAATTGGATGATGCAAATGCAGCATCCATCCAGGAATCAAACCTCCACACTATTCAACGCACCTTGTCATTGCAGGGCACTGTCGGCCACAAGGGAACATTGGTTCATTAAATGAGGTGGCCCTGCAAGGGACTGTTTTTGCCTATGGTTGATGGGTCTGCTTGGCCAGGCAGACTGGGGTTGATCAACAACGTACTTCAATTCACAATGCCATCAAACAAAACATGCCCCAATTCCCTCCCTTATCCTCCAAGGATGGTGGAGTACATGAGTCTCCTTGGTTACTAGTCTAATACCTCCCTATCATCCCATAAAGGAAAATGGTGGACAACAGGATAAGGGCCAATGCAGCCAGCAGACCAACATGTTCCTGTTCTCCTGGCCACAAAATACATCACTTCAGCACTACCATATAAACCAGCCAGGGAACACAATGACAATTACTTGGATTTAACGTACATGAAAACAGCACTTCTTCATGACTAGCATAAACGAGGACTTTCTGTACACACAACTACAGTTCTTTCTCTTGAACTTGGCCAAGACATATCCTTTGACAGCTGACTTCACTTAGTTCAGTAGCAAAGACACAATCACTGGCTCTACAACCTTTCCACAGCACTGCATGACTAACATCACTAATTTTGATCTAATACAGTATAGCTAAACACGATTCAAAGATGGTAATTTTAGGTCGTTGAAACCTTTCCACAGCACTTCTTCGTGACTAGCAAGGTATTTTTAGGCCAAGTTAAAGCAAAATGATTGAGATGCAGTTTTAAAACATTACCGATCTTCAAACATACAGCATATTCCTCTACCCAGCTGGCTTATTTACCCAGCTGGCTTCATCTTGCCATCTTGGTATCTTCTTCATAGATCTTGTTGGACGCCATCTGTTTCCTGCAAATACAACAACACATTAGCTGTGTTTTTATCTACACCCACACCCACTGACCTAACCTACAACGCCCACTAACTGACTCTACACCTACACCCACTGACCTGATCTCACACACACACACACACACACACCTAACCTTCAAACACCAGTCAACTGGATTACCTAAACACAAGATCACAAGTTTAAATTCTGTACCTAAACAACAAGAGCCTATCTGCACAGACTGCAGTCAATATTTAAGTTTCTCTTTCAAACTCAGAATGTGAAACTTGTATTAAAATCCCTCCTTATGGCCAAAACTGACAACTGTTTAATAATCAGCTGATGCAACAGCTGACCTATCAAATCAAATCAAAATTTCAAGCTGAGCAACTTTGTATTTCATAAGCCACTACAATGCTTCCTTAAAGTCAACCTGAAATGCACCCAATAGTCAGCTTAGGCAATGGCTGACATG
>NW_027643257.1:0-4995 GCF_032717465.1 Coenobita brevimanus | reverse complement strand
ACTGAAACGATCTAATGCCATGTACTGTGGCGAGACTGAAACGATCTAATGCCATGTACTGTGGCAAGACTGAAATGATCTAATGCCATGTACTGTGGCAAGACTGAAACGATCTAATGCCATGTACTGTGGCAAGACTGAAACGATCTAATGCCATGTACTGTGGTAAGACTGAAACGATCTAATGCCATGTACTGTGGTAAGACTGAAACGATCTAATTCCATGTACTGTGGCAAGACTGAAACGATCTAATGCCATGTACTGTGGTAAGACTGAAATGATCTAATGCCATGTACTGTGGCAAGACTGAAATGATCTAATGCCATGTACTGTGGTAAGACTGAAATGATCTAATGCCATGTACTGTGGCAAGACTGAAATGATCTAATGCCATGTACTGTGGCAAGACTGAAACGATCTAATGCCATGTACTGTGGCAAGACTGAAATGATCTAATGCCATGTACTGTGGTAAGACTGAAACGATCTAATTCCATGTACTGTGGCAAGACTGAAACGATCTAATGCCATGTACTGTGGTAAGACTGAAATGATCTAATGCCATGTACTGTGGCAAGACTGAAATGATCTAATGCCATGTACTGTGGTAAGACTGAAATGATCTAATGCCATGTACTGTGGTAAGACTGAAATGATCTAATGCCATGTACTGTGGCAAGACTGAAATGATCTAATGCCATGTACTGTGGCAAGACTGAAACGATCTAATGCCATGTACTGTGGCAAGACTGAAATGATCTAATGCCATGTACTGTGGCGAGACTGAAATGATCTAATGCAGGGGTTCTTAACCTGGGGTCCGTGAAGGTCAGAATTATTGAGAACAATTTAGCAAGATTGTGTGATGCCGTTTGGCATCATTAACTTAAAAAAACATACAAAGAAACTCGAAGTCTTTAAGAATTCTGGTGTTCGTTGATACACGCCTACCCTCGTTTGGCAAAGCGAGCTATGGGTGCTGTGATTCCATTTGCAACTACATACCATTGCGAGTCGGATTTCAGCACTTGTTTCTACAGTAAACCCTCATTATACGATGGGGTTCCATTCCTGAAAACCCCATCGTAAAGCAATCCATCGTATAGCAATCCCATTATAACATGGAGTCAATGGGGATACGTTCCCAGACGTGCCTAATCTCTCACATACACACACCTTGGCACTCACATACATGAAATATCCTTATGTTTAAACATTTAAAGTAACACATTAATAGTGAATAAAGAGAAAAAAGCATGAAAACTACAGTATACAGTAGATCTTACCTTCACTGAAGCAAGCAACGGTTGTTTATGTGGTTCCTAGACAATTCGCCATGAAGTCGACAATTCGCCGTCATAATATGGACGTTCCCCGTCAGGACAATTCCCCGTCATTCTATAAACATACTTATTACTGATTAACTGATACTTTAATAACTAATTATCAGGGGGATCTATCAAAGTCTATTTTCATTCAGTAGCATTGGCTTTGGATATCATTTATAAGTTGCACTTTTAGACAATATTTAACTTGTTTCTACCTTGCTGTAGTTGACTTTGAATTATGTTCTAGCATCACCCACAGCCGTTTTCATTAATTTCCATTGGTACTACCCCTGGGGGTAGGGGGGGTTTTCAAGAATACTCCCCCAGTATCCCTGCTTGTCGTAAAAGGCGACTAAAAGGGTTGGCGGAGGGTTAGTGCCCCTCCCCGGAAAACAACTAACTAAAAAAACAAACAATAAGCCTCGGACAAGGACTGACAAAACGTTGACGACCAAGGACCGGACAAAGGACATTGCAATTGGAACGTGGAATGTTAGGGGAGCAAATGATGAGGTGAAAGAGAGAGAGATTGTCCAGGTGCTTGAGGATGCGAAAGTGGATGTATGTGGAATAACTGAAACAAAATGGAGAGGAGAAAGTGTGAGAGAATGGGAGTATGGATGGGGTATATGTGCAGGAGTAGGTGAGAATGAGAGGGCAAAGGAAGGAGTATGTATAGCTGTGAGTAAAAGATGGAAGAGGAGCATAAGACAGTATGGATCAGTTGGATCAAGGATTGTGTGGGTAAAGTTGAAAGTTGGAATACAAATGTGGGCGATTGTGTGTGTGTATGCGCCAACGCAAGATCGTGCTAGAAGAGTGAGAGAAGAGTTCTGGACAAATGTAGAAGTGTGCATGGAAAAGTTTGGAAGGAATGATAGAGTGTTTTTGATTGGTAATATGAATGGTAAAGTTGGGAATGTGAAGGTGGATGGAATAGTTGGTGAGTGGGGTGTGCCTGCTGAGATAGATGAGAATGGGAGTGCGTTAGTGGACATTTGTGCTGGGAGGGGGTTGGTGATAGCCAATACCCTCTTCAGGCATAAAATGATCCACAGGTATACATGGCGAGTGATGAGAAGGGTGGGTGGTGAATTGAGTGAAAGGAAGGCAATGATTGATTATGTGTGTGTGGATGAAAGGATGCGAAGATGTATATTGGATGCAAGAGTTTATAGAGGTTGGGGGAGTGGACTTTCTGACCACTACTTGGTGGTGGCCAGAGTTAAAGTACAAGAAAGATGGAGGAATAGAAGAAGGGAAAGACGAGAGGAAGGAGTAGTCGCAAGGAGAGTGGAAAGGTTACAAGAGGATGAGAAAAAGGCAGAGTATAAGAGAGAAGTGGAGGAACGATTGGGCAAATATGAGTTGGAGCAGATGGGGGACGTGGAAGGTGTGTGTAGAATATTTACAGAAGAAATATGTGCAGCATGTGATGTGGTGTGTGGAAGGAAGAGAAGACGGAGGGGGGTGCAAGGAACAGCGTGGTGGACTGAAGAGGTGAAACGGGCTATGGCACAAAAGAAGAAAGCATACAATGAATGGATGAGAAATAGGGGCGTGGAAGAAGTTGAGAGGCGGAAGAGAGAGTTATATGTAGAAAGAAAGAGAGAGGTGAAAAGATTAGTAAGAGAGAGTAAGAAGAGAGTGGATGAGGAATTTGGAAGGAATTTGAGTGTAAAGTGGAGGGACTGTAAGAAAATGTTCTGGAAAGAGGTGAAAAGAGTAAGACAGGGTGGAAGTGAAGTTAGCAGGGGAGTGAAAGATAAAAATGGTAGATTACTAGTGGAGAAGGGAGAAAAAGTGAGCAGATGGAGAGAACACTTTAAGGAATTGTTGAACGTGGAGGATGGAAGTAATGCGAGTATAAGTGGCTGGGGAATGGCTGGAAGAAGGAGGGAGGTGAGAAGACAGGAAGAAATCAGTAGGATAGAAGTTGTGGAAGCAATGAAGATAGTTAAATCAGGGAAAGCCCCAGGAATTGATGGAGTGTGTGGTGAAATGCTGAAGCATGGGGGAGGGATAGTAGTAGAATGGATGTGGAAGATGTGCAGATTGGCCTGGGAGGAAGGTAGAGTCCCGGAGGATTGGAAGTCAGGTATAATTATTCCCTTGTACAAAGGAAAAGGGGAAAAAGAAGTGTTTGGTAATCATAGGGGCATTTGTCTTCTTAGTATAATAGGAAAAGTATATGGTAGGATACTTATTGACAGAGTTAGAGAAAGAACAGAGAAATTAGTTGGAGAAGAACAGGGAAGTTTTAGGAAGGGAAGAGGTTGTGTAGATCAGATATTCATTCTCAGATCTTTAGTGGAAAAGTTTCTAGAGAAGGGAAAGAAGTTGTATGCGGCTTTCATGGATTTGGAGAAAGCATATGACAGGGTGGATAGACTAGGATTGTGGAAAGTGTTAAGAATATATGGAATAGATGGGAAGTTGTTGAATGCTGTGAAGAGTATGTACGATGGTGCGAAGGCTGCAGTGTGTGTGGATGGTGAACTAAGTGAATTTTTCTCTTTGAAGGTTGGGTTGAAACAGGGATGTGTCATGTCTCCATGGTTGTTCAATCTGTACATGGATGGGGTAATAAAAGAGGTACAAGGTAGGGTAGTGGATGTTGGAGTGGCCCTGGTGAGAGAGGATAGTGTTTGGAAACTCCCTGTACTGTTGTTTGCAGATGATACTGTGTCGTTGAGTGAAGACGAAGGGGAGCTGCAAGGCTTGGTGGATGAGTTTGGGAGAGTGTGTAAGAAACGGAATCTAAAGGTGAATGTAGGGAAGAGTAAAGTGATGGTCTTTGAGAGAGGTGAAGTCAGTGAATGTACAGCGAGGTTGGATGGTGAGGAATTGGAAAATGTGAGTACGTTTAAGTACTTGGGTAGTGTGATGAGTAAGGATGGAGGTTTGGAGGGTGAATTGCTTGAAAGGGTACAGCAGGGAAGAAAGGTTGCTGGTTCCTTGAAAGCAGTGATAAGAAACAGGGAAGTGAGCATGGAAGTGAAAAAGTTACTACATGACAGTATTGTGATACCAACTCTAACGTACGGAAGTGAAGCTTGGACGTTGTTGGAAGGACACAAGTCAAGAGTGAGAGCAGTGGAAATGAGTTATTTAAGAGGAGCCTGTGGAGTCACATGGAGAGACAGGCTGACGAATGAGGATATAAAGGAGCGTTGTGGTGTTGATGTGGATGTGATAGGAAGCGTTATGAGGAACACACTGAGGTGGTTTGGCCATGTGGAGAGGATGGAGGGTGAAAGACTGACGAAGAGAGTGTATGTGAGTGAGGTGGAGGGGGAAAGAGGGAGGGGGAGGCCGAGGATGAGATGGAGGGATGGGGTGGAGAGGTATATGAGAGAGGGGGGTGTGAGCTGGGAGCAGGGGAGTGAAATGGCGGGGGACAGGGCGACTTGGAGGCGATTTGTTTGTGGCCACCCCAAACGGGATTGAGGCGTCTGGCAATAGATAGATAGACTTTTAGACAATATTTAACTTGTTTCTACCTTGCTGTAGTTGACTTTGAATTATGTTCTAGCATCACCCACAGCTGTTTTCATTAATTTCCATTGGTACTACAACATCCTGGGTATATTTTAAAACGACTTTGAAGAGGTACAAGTATAGTACTAAAAAACTAGTGTACTTCCTAAATAAACTGATATGAAAA
>NW_027643256.1:0-4995 GCF_032717465.1 Coenobita brevimanus | reverse complement strand
TGCATTTTGCCTCTTTTTCTTATTTTTTTGCTGTCAGAATAAATAAGCTTAATGGATTAGTTAACTGTGATTTTATTGTCATTTTTGACAGGAAGTACGGGAAAATATTTTAAGTTACAAGGGATACGGGTGCTTAAAAAGATTAAGATCCATTGGTGTATGGGGTTAGACTGTATCGCACCAAGTGTGCTCCAATACTAATTTGGCATTTTTTTTTATATAAGACCAGAGAAAGGAAAAACTAATGAATAAAAAAGTCTGTACACCAGATTATAGATGTTTTCCATTCATTAAAAATCTATAACATTTGGACTTGAAGAGCCATAGGTTGGAGTCTTGGGGGAAACCACCCTGAGGAGTGCATTCCAAAAAGATGCAGTTCGGGGAGTAAAAGAATTCCGATAAGCACAATTTCTGATATATGGCAGTGTGACAATCCAGTCATGAGCACTACCAGATGCTCATGTAGAGCAGGGGAAGGCATGGAGAGATGGTACAATGGATACAACTCTTATAAATTATAGCTAGCTGCTCATCAGTGAAGAAGTTACGGACTCTGTACAATAATCCAAGTTTCTTTGAAGTGGTTTTAGCCAGTGATCTAAAGTGAGAGGCCCAGCTGAGGCTACTGTGTGAAACACCGAGGACATCAACACTTTTAGAGATAGGAAAATTAGTAGCATTGAAGGTAATAAAGGAATCAGACAATGTCTATTAGTAAACTGCATATATTTGGCTTCACTAGCATTAAATGAGACGAAGTTATTTTTTCCCCACTTAATGACCTTAGATAAGTCTTGATTTATGGAGACTGCTGTACTGAGTTGTGAGTTAGAGATAATGAAATTTGTAATTGGTGTTCTAGTGTAAATGAACTGTGAAATGTTGAGTCATCTGCACTTGAATGGATGCGATTATGGGTGAAGGATAAGAGATCATTAAGATGAATTAGGATTAGGATTGGAGGCAGAACAGATCCTTGTGGCACGTCGGCATTAATCAAGTGGAAGTTGGAATATACATCATCTACTTTAACTCTTTATCTTCCTGCCACTGAGATATGAAGAAATTAGAGGAACAAAAGGCGTTAGGCCATAACAAGAGATTTTGGACTGCAAGGAACAGTGCCATACTCTGTCAAAGGCTTTAAAAATATGAAGGGCTACTGCATGAGTTCCTCCATGTTTGTCAATTGACTGATGGATGGTATGAGTCAGGAAATTGAGTATATCAATAGTGGATCTTTAGTGGCAAAAATCGAAGGCTACTCTCTGTCTCTAATTATGTTCTTGGATTGAAGATGTTTAACTATTCTCTCTCTCTTTTTTTTTTTTTTTTTTTTTTTTTTTTTTTTTACACCGTGTCCCCTTTTGTTGATAAGGGCTAAGGCGTTGCCCCTGGGTAGAGGACAGGTTTTGGAGCATGTATCAACTTATGACCGGATGCCCTTCCTGATTTCTACCAGTGACCCTTGGGTGGACTCGAACCTCCTCTGGCCCTTCGGTCAGAGCACTCTAACCCAATAAGCCACGGTTGCTACAACCAGCTAGGTGACAGGAGAGCGCTACCTCTCCTTGCATGGCAGCTTACCCAAGCGCGGATTGAGCTCATGACTCTTCTCTCCCGAGTCCAGAGCTCTACCACTGAGCTTATTAATTACAATCTGAAATAATTTACCAAGAGAAGATGTGATAGCTATTGGTGTGTAATCAGAGGGGTCAGAGAAACTTCCTTTCTTTGGAATTGGGTGGATACTGGCTTCTTTCCAAGAGTCAGGGAATGAAGTACGTATACATAGTCCGAATAATTTAGCTAGAATAGGAGCGAGTTCTGCGGAACACTCTTGCAAAACAATTGGAGGAAATTTATCTGGACCCTGAGCTTTGTTTGTTGGTAAATTATCTAGGATAAATTTTACATATCTAGTCTAAATCTTAAATAGAGCAGTTTCGGGAGAGCCAAGTCCTAGTACCGGGATGTTCTGGCTGACTTCCTCTGAAGTAGAATTACTGGCAAATATATTGGCAAGGACGTTCGCTTTACCACGTCGTTCATTTGAATGGGTGATGACTTGTTAAGGTTATTATTGAAAGAATTGAGAGTTGTCCAAAATATTTTATTGTCCTTAGGATTATTTAATAATTCAGATGCTTGATTGTACAGAAAATTTAATTTAGCAACATTTATTACTGTTTTTGCATGGTTTCTAGCAATTTTAAATTGACCAAGCGATTCATGTTTTTTGTTTTAAGTAAAAGTGTACAGCACACGTATCCAAATAATTTGTAGAATTTATTACAAGCGATGTTTATAAAAGAAAGACTAAATGGTCTTCAGATTTCCAATTTTATTAAGAAATCCTTATACATCCACATGTTGCTTAAGAAGGCATATAAGTAATTTAGAGGCAACATAGGCAGGAATCTAACACATTTCATTTACATTGTTCAGTGCAATAAAATAATGTCATTAACTGTAACTCAGTACATTTACAACATTATAGAACAGGGAACTGGATTAATTTCCTTAGTGCAGGATGATGTGAGAAACCACTGACGTTCCAGAGTCCGAGAAGGACAGTGACACACTTCCCGACTCCACGCAACCAGCACCAACAGATGGCCTCTATAACCTCTGGTGTCCTTGGGGATGAAGTAAGGCAGGACCCTTAAATAACCAGCGAGGAATCCAGAGGTGAGACACTGGGGCGTTGGTGGTCCCATATATATGATAATGAGATTAACTGAGCGTGATGCAAGGTGCTGCCACACCTCACCTGATCCGGCCCTCTGGATATTGACCAAAGTGTTGGTGTGGTGTAACAACAATTGTGGTGTTAATGGAGATAGTGACAGTGGTACCAGTAGTGATAAAGTAGTAAGAACTTTGATGGTGATCATCATGCTAGCAATGAGAGTGATGATAAAACAAATGGCAATAACAGTAACTGTGGTAGCAGTTACGATATCTGCGTTAGAAGTGGTTGTGTCAGTGGTTATATTGGTGGTGGCAGATACAGCATCGGTGTTAAGTCGTTGTGGTGGTGGATATATTCATGGCTGCTGGAACAGTAACGGTATTAAATTGTGGTGGTGGTTATGTCGGCGGCAGTATGGTTGTGGCGGTGGTTATATTGGTGGTACCGTGGTTGTTGTGGTGGTTATATTGGTGGCAGTGTGGTTGTGGCGGTGATTATATTGGTGGCTACAGTGGAAGATACAATGGTAAAGTAGCTGCGGTGATAGTTGTCCAAACAATAAAAATAGCAGTGGTGGTGATTATCGTCGCAGAGGCGACTGATGGTATGATGAATGTTGCAATTGTTGTATGATGGTGATATACAAAGTTCTGGCAGTATAAAAATTATGTCATTCAGGAAGGAAACACTCACTGAATCATTTGGCGACGATAATGGAACAGACCACTGAAAAGCTAAAAGATGATAACAAACTTCTGGCATATAATTGAAAACCCCTGAGGAAGTGGAGCTGTGGGTACATATCATTCCAACCCACCACCCACACCAAGTTGCTACAATTATTTGCTGCATAGTTTGCCACCCCCCTTGTTCCTCCAATAGGAACCAACTGCTACAACACCCCACTCACAATGCTGATGGCCTGAGAGAACATTACCTGAGTGTAGGACGTTTCAGCCACGGACGTTTGGGCCAAGGGCTACCAACCTAGGACGTTTTGAAGTGCGAATTGTTGTGAACCTTACCTAACCTAACTTTGGGCGTTGCCAAAATGTGTCCTAGGATGGTGGCCCATGGCTTAAACGTTCGTGGCCCAAACGTCAGTGGCCGAAACATCCGAGCACGACGTTACCCTGGTTCTCAGTTGGTAATCTGTTCGGCCTTTAATGGAATTGACACAACCATTCTCTAAAATGAGCTTTATCTCTTACAGTTCGTCGGTTTCACACCGCTCGAAAACAACATATTAGCTCTAACGTTAATTGACCTGAACAACCATTATTCACCACCGCAGGCAATGGAGACGTTAGTGATGCAGTATCACTCTTTTGCCCTTTGGCCTCTACTGCAAACAGTGTCTCATAAGAAACTAAGAACCACTCGAACATATCGACCGCTCAAAGAATCTTTTGTTCAACAATTCAACAGTGGATCATCAATTATATCCATCGGTTGAAGTTTTTCTCCCTGAAGACGTCTTCACAAAGTGGGAACATTACCAGTCATTACTCACAGTTGCTTATTACCACTTCTTTAGGGAAAAAATCACAGCACACCCAACAGATTTCCCCTGGATGATATATACAGTCAAAAGATTGATAGAACTGGCGTAACCACGCCTTCCGTTCTAATGAAAATGCCTTCTAGAAATGCATGAGAACAAAGAAATGAGAGAAATGAAACTAGCTCCCCCCCACCAAAAAAAAGGTATCCTAGTCAACTACACATCTGAAGGAAACAAGTTTCATTAAGTGGTTTGGGAAAGTTAAGTAGCTATGTGGCTTGAACAACTGCACAGCTTACTTCCCTGCGTAAGCCATCTCTACAGTCAAGATGCAGCTGAGAAAATCAACAAGCATATTGCTTCCATTTGCCAGCATCTCCCCATGCTTCACCCAACCCATCTTCCTGCCTATTTGCACTGCCCCCAACATCATTTCGACAGTTCAAGAATACTTGGTCCACCACAAACTGAGAGACTTCAGCCTCAAAAGATCAGTATCTCCAGCCGATTTATTAATGCCATTCAATAAGGAATTTGATGCAGAACTATCAAAATCACTGTCCTCCTTAACAAATGCATCTCGCTAGCACTCAACGAATCCTGCAGAATGAAAGACGGTCTATTTAGCAATCCCTCAAGCTAAGAAACCAAACCAACTTCAGCAGTTTGAGGCTCTAATTTATTACCCACTTTCCCAGCATCCTGTTCAAAAGCCTTGTTGTGGAGTGAACCTGGTGTAATCTTGCATCCAAATCTGACCCAACAGCAGTTTCGAAATATTAAATAATCGTCC